>NW_023276537.1:0-139607 GCF_013357705.1 Chelonus insularis
TTTTGTAATTGATAATATTTTTGGTGAAATTACAAATTACAGGAGTAATTTGAAATTTTTTTTGCCAAATTACTAAATACAAAAGTAATTGTAATTTAATAATTTAAATTTCTAAATTAATAATTAGTAATTTTACTAAGAATTAATTAAAATTTTTATTTATTTTGTGATGAAAGCATCACGTTCTCATAATAAGACAAAAAAATGTTTTAATATGTATATCAACGATGCAACTTATGGTTCAATAATAAATTATGTGCTTTAAAGTTCACACATATATTTTGACCATAACACATGTGTTTATAACAACTTATTTATGTTTTAATGTTCGTCAAGATGTTTTTAACGTTGAATCATACAATTAAACGTTCTAACTTATGTTTTAATGATTAAATATATGTTCTTACGAACTTATTCATGTTCGAATAGTCGAATATGTATTCTAATGTTCCGGTTTATGTTCTAATAATGGAGAATGCATTCTCAGAATTTTTTTAATGTTCTAATCGTCCAATATTCGTTTAAATGTTCTAAATTATGTTCTAATGAACAAGAATATGTTTCAACGTTACATTATGTCTTCTAACGTTTCCACATATGTTCTTATGATGAAATATGTGTTCTTATGAACTTATTTATGTTCAAATGGACGAATATGGGTTCTAATGTTCCAGATTATATTCCAATAAACTAGAATATGTTCCAACGTTATATTATGTATTCTAACGTTTCCACTTATGTTCTTATGATGGAATATGTGTTCTAACGATCTTTTTTAAGTTCCAATGAACAAAAATATGTTCCAACGTTATATTATGTGTTCTTATGTTCCCATTGATGTTCCGACAATAGGGAATTCGTTCTAACGATCTTTTTTAAGTTCCAATGAACAAAAATATGTTCCAACGTTATATTATGTGTTCTAACGTTTCGACTTACGTTCTAATGATTGAATATGTGTTCTCACGAACTTATTCATGTTCAAATGGACGAATATGGGTTTTAATGTTCCAGATCATATTATTAATAAACTCGAATATGTTCCAATGTTATATTATGTGTTCTAACGTTTCGACTTACGTTCTAATGATTAAATATGTGTTCTAACGAACTTATTCATGTTTAAATGGACGAATATGGGTTCTAATGTTCCAGATCATATTATTAATAAACTAGAATATGTTCCAACGTTATATTATGTGTTCTAACGTTTCGACTTACGTTCTAATGATTAAATATGTGTTCTTACTCTCTCGTGTACGTTGTGATAATCAGAGATATTCGCTCATGCTGTATAAAAAAGTGAGCTATGCTTGAACTCGAACGCAACTTTGAATTTTATTAATGATTATCTTATGCGAATATTCATCTATTATACGATTGTCGATGATCATTAGTTCTAGTCTATACTGCATATAATTATGACCATTTATATCTCGCTCTTATTATTCGAGTAATGTCTTTTTTTTTTACATTGTTAATGATAATTATTGTTTTTTTAACACACATTTTTGATGGCAAAAGTTTGCAAGAAAGACGGCAAATAAACTGGAGTGATTTATTACTAAAAGATGAATAAACACATAAATTCTTGAATAGTAATGAAAATAGGGAGCAGCCCGGCCGAAGACTAGGGCTATTTTGTTTGTAGTCTATGATTACTCCGATAAATACGCAAGAATCAAAGTGGTTGCATGCGATTTAAAAAGTTCGTTATCTTGACAAAAAAATTTGTCTGCAATATTAAAAAAATAGTGGCTGTTAGCTCTCCACAATCTAAACAATTGATTGAAGAGATTTCCAGCTGTACCCACGAGGAGGACGCCACTTTTACAGCCAAAAAAATGTTTACCTACCTGTTCCACGTAAACTTTCCTTGATTGGAAAGACACGTACTGCTTGTGTACCTATGGATAATTTAAAAGTTATTACATCTAACGAAGAATTCGAATTTTTTTTTTTTAGTGTCGCTATGCAGACAATAAGTTTTTTAGTGTCGCTATGCAGACAATAAGTTTTTTAGTGTCGCTATGCAGACAATAAGTTTTTTAGTGTCGCTATGCAGACAATAATTTTTTTTTGTCGCTATGCAGACAATAAATATTTACTTTGAATTCGATGACGAATTGCATTTAATAAGTACTCGTATTTCAAAATTATTATCCGTCAGTTTATTGTATTTTGGTAAATTATACATTGTTGCATAACTGAATAATCTTTCAACCGCAGCAGAAGATGGTAACGGAGTATTGAATTTAATAAATACTTCTCGAATTTTTGGATATTTATTTAATAATTCCAAATCGGTTCGTCTTTCCGATAAAAATTTTTGAAAATCGGCTTCTTGGTCATTCGTTCCAAAGGGTTCTACACTTTGTACTTCATCATCACAAGAAAAATCAAAGAAGCTGTCTAATCCAGCACCGCGGTTTTCGTCTTGCACTGTTTTGTCTGTAGTGCTCTGAAGTGCTTCTTTTATTGCCATCATGACATTATTTTGAGCTGAGCTTGTCAAACACTGAATCCATTTCAATTTAAATGCTGGATGCGTTGCTGCAGCAACTGCACTGATTTTTCCTTCTTCTTCTACATTAAAGACTTTACTAAATCTAGTTTTTAGCCCATTCAGCATGGACGTTATCAAAGGCCTACACCATTGAGTGTTATTTTTCTGCAATACTACTAATTTTCTCTCTATTGAAATTAATGTAGGTAATAAATATCCATAATATGCTTTTTTTTCTCCTTGCAATATATCAATTGCATCGGCTATTGGCTGATTACATCGTATGTATTCATCCATAAATTTGAAGTCACTCTCTCTCAAATAGCAATCTTCATTCCAGAAAATATGTTTATCAACGATAAGTAACTCGCAATATATGCCATTGCATATTCTACATCATAATTTGAACAAAATGAGTGACTCAGGCCAAAAGGCACTTAAAATTCTACTTGACGAAAGTCATAAATAATCGGGTCAAATTTCTTCCAAATATTAGACGTTCTTTCGTTCATGGTGGAACTTATCAATCTGTTTTATTGAGAAGAAATAATCTGAATAGTTCCTTGTCAAACTAGTTGAGTGAAATTTTTATTCGCTGAGCAGTTAGTCTTCGTTGATCGTTCAAGCTATTCATTGGTTTGTAGATGGATTGAATTGAAAAAGTACTTTGTCACAACAATTGATAATATTTGGTGTTGATTTTGTGCATTCGGTATTATCACCCTCCAACTTAACCATCAGGAGTCTACATTTGGTAATCCTGGAACGAACATTTCATCCTAGAGAGTTATTCATCGTCTGCAAAGATACAACCAAGGCATTCCTAGTGAATATTGGCTGACCAACTGCCAACATTTGCTCAAAACTCAAGCAATTTTAAACAATCCACTTTTGGTAAGATGATCTAATTCATTTTTGCTTTTCTTAAAGCTTATGGTAAAAAGAAAGTTCCACTATAGACACCACAGTAGTTTAACGAGCAACTTAGATAGTCACCCTATAACTTTACCATGAGCGCACATTACTTTCATGGTCTGAGGTTGACTTCTACTAGTAAGGTTCGCTACAGATGATTCCAATAGCCAACAACGCTACTCAGGTAATCATCTGGTGGCCTGAGAAGTCAACGTTTTGTTTTGTACTCAAGAAAAAAACCGTAACGTTTCAAAAAGTCACTCTAGTTCAGCAGCGACTCGAGTGATAGCTAAATCGATAAAACTATTCTACTTCTGTTCTTCTCAGTAAAATTCTACTCTTCCAATAAGCATACATGAGTATAAGCTATTTAATGACATTTATTCTACTTTAATTAAAAGTTTATTGACCATTCACGACTACAAGGAGAGCTGTTTGACTTACTACAATAATCCATCTAAAAATTCTATAGAAAAGAATAGTTGCGTTCGAGTTCGAGCATAGCTCACTTTTTTATACAGCATGAGCGAATATCTCTGATTATCACAACGTACACGAGAGAGTAAGAACACATATCTAATCATTAGAACGTAAGTCGAAACGTTAGAATACATAATATAACGTTGAAACATATTCTAGTTTATTAATAATATGATCTGGAACATTAAAACCCATATTCGTCCATTGGAACTTAAAAAAAATCGTTAGAACACATATTCCATCATAAGAACATAAGTGGAAACGTTACAATACATAATATAACGTTGGAACATATTCTAGTTTATTGGAATATGATCTGGAACATTAGAACCCATATTCGTCCATTTGAACATAAATAAGTTCATTAGAACACATATTTCATCATAAGAACATATGTGGAAACGTTAGAACACATAATATAACGTTGAAACACATTTTTGTTCATTGGAACTTAAAAAAGATCGTTAGAACACATATTTAATCATTAGAACGTAAGTCGAAACGTTAGAACACATAATATAACGTTGGAACATATTCGAGTTTATTAATAATATGATCTGGAACATTAAAACCCATATTCGTCCATTTGAACATGAATAAGTTCGTGAGAACACATATTCAATCATTAGAACGTAAGTCGAAACGTTAGAACACATAATATAACGTTGGAACATATTCTAGTTTATTGGAATATAATCTGGAACATTAGAACCCATATTCGTCCATTTGAACATAAATAAGTTCATAAGAACACATATTTCATCATAAGAACATATGTGGAAACGTTAGAAGACATAATGTAACGTTGAAACATATTCTTGTTCATTAGAACATAATTTAGAACATTTGAACGAATATTGGACGATTAGAACATTAAAAAAAATTCTGAGAATGCATTCTCCATTATTAGAACATAAACCGGAACATTAGAATACATATTCGACTATTCGAACATGAATAAGTTCGTAAGAACATATATTTAATCATTAAAACATAAGTTAGAACGTTTAATTGTATGATTCAACGTTAAAACATCTTGACGAACATTAAAACATAAATAAGTTGTTATAAACACATGTGTTATGGTCAAAATATATGTGTGAACTTTAAAGCACATAATTTATTATTGAACCATAAGTTGCATCGTTGATATACATATTAAAACATTTTTTTTGTCTTATTATGAGAACGTGATGCTTTCATCACAAAATAAATAAAAATTTTAATTAATTCTTAGTAAAATTACTAATTATTAATTTAGAAATTTAAATTATTAAATTACAAATTACTTTTGTATTTAGTAATTTGGCAAAAAAAATTTCAAATTACTCCTGTAATTTGTAATTTCACCAAAAATATTATCAATTACAAAAGTAATTTGTAATTTGATCTATAAAATTACAAATTACTTTATTAATTTGTAATTGGATCCATTAAATTACAAATTACATTATCAATTGATAATTTTACAAATAAAATTATCAATTAATACTGTAATTGATAATTTTATTTTCGATATTATCCATTACAGAAGTAATTGATAATTTTTTTTTTCTAAATTATCCATTACAGAAGTAATTGATAATTTTGCCCTATAATACTACAAAAAAAAATATTAATGCCGAACCCTGTATAACACGATTGAATGCTTCAGATGCATGCAAAGAAATTTATAGTAAAAATTACCCCGAATTTTATGGTAATTGGGTGACATTGTAAAATTACTATGCAGTTTAGTAATTTTTACCCTCACTCTGCAGTGTCACGAAATTACTATAAAATTCAGGTTAATTTTTACTATACATTTCTCTGCGTGTGGCACTGTAAATCGAAATGTGTTACAGTAAAAACACCTGAACGTATTCAATGTCAAATGTAATGAGCAAACTATAAATTTAAACTTACCCTAAAGTGGATAAAACGACTGTAAGATTTCCATGTTTTGTTTATAGTAGTTAACGTTGAATACATTTACGTGTGTTTATTTTTAACACACTTCGATTTACAGTAGTTTTTGAAATATTTGCTATCAACTGACGGATTAAACCGCAAATGTGCATTTAATTAAATACTCTGTAGCAGAGAAATGAAAGTCTAAAATTGACAGTGAATTTTTTGGAGATATATTTTTAATGAGAATAGTAGCATTTTCATAAGCTAACATTTTTTACTAGAGTTTTTAATTATTGCTTATACATAAGTTTTGTAAAAGAAAAAAATGATGACATACATTTGGAAAGAAAGTTTCATCATTAACAAGATCATGAAGCTTTTTTTTTTAATTTTTATGAAGTATTTCAGAGCTTAAGCTTCTTACATCAAAATACATTTTTACAAATTCCTTCAGGATTATTTTAAACAATGTTATAAGCTCTCAAGTATTTTCTGACTCTGAATTACTAGAGTTACTGAAGAATTTATTGTACAAATGATTGTAAGAAGAGGTCATATTATGAAGAATATATGCAGTGATTTATAATACTGATGAAAGTCCGTGAGACTTATTTTACAGGATTTTTTTACTGAACCGTTTTAGAGCTACTCTGATTAAATTCATTTTGTTATTAATAGAATCTCTAAGACTATTGAAAATAAAATATTATAAAATTCAGATTAAATTGAAAAAAACGAAGAAAAATACATTTTATAGTTGTTATGAATGAAATAAGACTTTAAAACTTTAAGAAAATTTTTTTATTCAACTCTTTCAAAATAAAAACAAGATAATATTTGATTAGATTCTTGATTCATTGTGATAAATTTTAAAACTTCAGCACGATAAGAATTTTATGAATTTCTTTTAAACAATATAAGATAGTATAATCGATTAATTCAAATCTAATGGATCTTAAGTGACCTCAAGATCTATTGACTGAATACCAACAGGATAAAATTATTTGAAGGTTTTTTAAGATACTATCGATAACAAATTTGCTCATATTTTAACATGCATACATGAATGTACTCATCACATGTATGCACTCTATCGACTTCAATTCATGGTTTTTTTAAGGCAGCGAAGAAAAAAAAATTCAATCTATCTCGTTTTGAAACTTTTAACTATCATTCTATATTTTATGAAGGATATTCTCCACACTAGATACCCACAATACAATGTACCTTCATCACTATTCAGCTGACCTGTCTACTTTTGCTTAGAAAAACACTTTCTTCAGATCTCCGGTTTTTTCTTCATCCAGTGAATAATCAATTGTCAATTGAAAGAAATGAGGTATTTGAAGCACTAGATGAATACTTAACTTGACTACATCTATATAAAATTGACAATAATAATCAAAGGTATCTTTGTGCCAGTTTTGTGTTGATTGCATTTTTATTGATTTCAGTTTCTGTGATTTTTAATTAACTTCAGATGTAACATTAGTTTTCAACAACACTCAAATTATTTTTTTCCAATTTAAAGCGTGTATGGTTTAAATTAAATATATCTGTATTAATATATAAATTTCAAGTGTCTGTCTGTCTGTCTATGCCGTTGTTTACACTGATGTTTCACCCGTCTGAGCATGCGCACAGACGATTTTTTGTCTTTTTATGTGAAATAGAATGCGTCGCTTTGGGACTTGCAACTTGTAAATAACAATTAAATTCCCTAGTTACCCTTGGTTGACTTTCTTACTCACAAGTTTTAACATGTTTACTTTTTTTATCATTCTGAGCGGAGCTTAGTGTACATTCTTTTAATGCTCACATTTATCTCATGAGTGGAACGAGCGTGGATATATTTTCTTGTCTCTCTGGAGCTAGCGGTGCTTGACCGCTCAAAAACCGCCTAATTTAGGACTTTTTTTGTTTAAGACAATTTTGCGGCTAAACTACTAAAGATAGAGGTATATGTAACGCATACCTTTCGGTGTGGTATCTGCAGATTTACTAGTGCGTCTTAGAATTATCTCTCTATTTCTAATAGTTCTCGAGATATTTGAGAAACAAATTTTCAAGGAGTTGTTTCTACTTTTTGCCAGGATCGAAGCACTTTTTCCTCTGGAGGGATTGGTTTTGGTCACTTCCTGGACAATCTTTTAAATTTTTAGCCATTTGCATCTTTTCGAAGTAAAATCGCTAAATGCACTGAACTAGAAAAGACTAATCCGATTTTGGAATTTGAATTGTTTTCGGTTATTATTAATACATACAAATTTATTACCTTTTTTTTTTTATTTTATCACAGAGTATTACGTATCTGAAATTGTATCATTTAAACTCTGAAATTGTTGTTAAAAACATCACTTAATCAATTTATTATTATATAACGTCATTATACCACATTGATTGTTCACAATGAAAGAGAGATTTTTGCAATTAGCTAAAAAAATAACATAGTTTTAAATTTTTGTGCATTAATTCTTTCAGATCATTGCTGTTTATACCATTCTAAAAATATCTACGCAGACGATATCACGAGGATAATTTAGTTTATATATAAAAATCAAGTTAAAGCATTTGTAAAGACATTTAGCTATTGATAGTTATGAAACAGACAGTTTTATTTCTGTCTTCATCTTATACATTCTCACTGTCAGAATCTCCATTTTTAAACTGTTACCAGATGGCGCATCACCATTGGGGTGTCCGCATGTGTAAAGTTATTATTTTGCTTATTATTAACACCGAACGTTACCAGAGAAAATAGACCTGCATAGAAGTTCAATGCTGTGTTCTGTTTAGGGATCACCCCAGGCCACCCCAACCGTGTTAAACTCCTACCTGGCTCCATTAGAACCCATATTAAATTTTTGGAACACATCGACCCATTTGAAATAAACTTCTATTTACGTCTCTCTTCTCTGACGTTACTTATTTGAAACCACCGCCTATCTAAACACTAGAAAAGTCCGTTACAGTAAAATTTAAAATAAACTTACTGAGGTAAAGAAATCAAGCATTACTATCGTTTGATTAGAATTACAAATCGGTTTTAGTAATTTTCAAACGAAGTAATTTGCAATAAATGGAATATTCTCATTTTCAGTAATCTTGTTAAAATACAGAAATCTATTCATCATATGAGATGTTTTTGAATCATTGAACATAATAAACTTGATACCATAATGCTCTAATTTACGCAGCTAGTACATTTTGAAAATACATTTCACTTTGAATCAGTTGTTTATCTATTGCTTTAATTTCATATAATTAGTCGTATTTCCGACAATGAATTATGAATTTATCTCGAATTTCTTGAATTTAGCATTAAACTCTGCTTTGATTTTTATATCCTGCTATGTAGAGTGAACTGATTAATGCTTGAGCTTTCCCAATATCAGTCTCATAATCATATGATAAAATTCTTTATATCTTGTCATATGTGCGAGTTATTTCTTCACTAGTATTTAAAACAACAATATTAGGAATATTTTTAACAAAATGAAATTTCCACATGCTCAAAGGTATCTCAGTATTACAAGTTTTCTCAACAATACCAGGTAAATGAAGCGCCGATTTGCTTTGTGATGGACGATAAAGCGCAACAAGCTTAAAATTCCATTATTCCATGACCGTTCAAAGTAGAAACTAACTGATCTGCTGGCTTTTGTTTGCTGTCGATTCTGCATCTCTTTCTCGGATATAACTAATAGATAGCTCAAACACATCTTCGTCATCTTTTTCACTTTCTAATCAAAATGAAAGATTATATTGTAAAATATAAGATGAAGATCACAAATATTAAAAAGGAAAGTTTATTGAAAATGACAGATTTAAATACAGAATCTTAAAATTACGTCTAATCTGTGCTGATTTCAGTAACAAACAACAACTTCTATCGTTTGTCAATCTATCTATAGATGGACACATATGAATATTTTACAATATTGCAAAATAAAAAGGATAACTAATATTCAAAAGAAAATTTATTGAAATGACAGATTCAAAATACAGAATCTAAGACAAGACGTTTAATTAGCGTTAGTCACAGTTCTAAACTAGAGATAAACAAACTCTCCCCTCGTTGTTATAAACAGTCTAACTGTCAAGCAATCGTCGTCAACTAATAAACTGTCGTTAGTCAATTAAATCATAGATGGAGACATTCACATATTTTACACTTCTCCCGATCTTCTAAAAACTGTCTTCTGGCATTTTCTAACAGCTGAGTAAAAATATTGGATTAGGTTGAAATAAATAAACATGCAAAATCTAAAATCAAACTTCTCATTTAAAATTATGAAAATTAATCAAATTATCATTCAGCCTCGATCCTAATATTGCCGCTCCCCAACTCTACTTACTTAAAAAAAAATCAAATAAATTATTCTGGAGGGAAAAATTCTGCGGCGGGTAAAAACCTCCAAAATAGGCCAAAAATAATCTAAACTAACTAATAACGTGACCTCTATACAATTCAGAATCTTATAAACTAAAGTCCGTCAGTCAAAATTTTAATGTTTAGATTAAGTTCGTTGTTCTTCTTTCCTCCCTTCTTTTCCATTGAAAAGAGCTTCTGGAAAGTACCAATCAAAACCCAAAAAGAACTAAAAATGCCAAGAAACTGGGAGGTCATGAAGCTAAACAAATTTCAAGATTATTACAGCATCAAAGTTCTTAATAAAATTTCAATTAAATAAAATTTTTTAGTTGAATGGTCTCACTTCTTGAAGATATTTCTCCAAATAAATAACTGACTTCGCATTCTTCCAAAAGAAATAAACTAACTCTCTTAATTAATCACCAATAATCATTCCTTGCGCAAGGAATTAAAAACAGTTCAATAGCTTCTGCTTACTGTCCGAACTAACAGAATAATTCGACAGTCTTTTCATACTATCCGCACTCATAAGGGATACCATGGACACCAAATTGAGTACCCCACCAAACTTTCCTGTTATATTATATAATTATCAACGTTACTTTTTTCATGATCTGCATCATTAATATCATTATTATCATCGAAGATTTCGTCATTCACGAGCATATTCTAATTATGCTTTCTTTCCATCTGGAAATATTATTTTATTGACATATTTCGACGCATTCTGAATGATGAATGAAAAGCTCTATAGTTCATGTATAGTAATTTAATTTTGTACCAGCACACTACTCGCGTGTGCAAAATTATATTTTTGATTGAAATTTGATTTATGACCAGGTTAAACTTACTGTTAAAAATAAAGAGAACATGCTTATAATAGAAAAGAAGACTGTTGTAAAATATTTCGTTTTTTTCGAATAAACGGAGTCACAAATGCCTAAAACTTTTCCGATTTACCAAGCCAACCTGCATTAATTTTAGTATGAGTAAATCTCTCCTGTATTAAATTTCAGGACTTAATAAGCAAATAACATCCAAGAAAATCAATAAACTTTTGAATACTGCATAGTTATGATAGCAAAAAAACCCATTCATTCATTTTTTAAAATCAAGCCAGTGTAATAATCTTTAACTCTACGTTAGATCAAAAATAGACTTCATGTTTAAGTCATGACCAACTTTTTTCTGCTCTTCTTTTAATTATCTATTCGTTCTCTTACAAATACAGACGATATTGGGACATTGAGAAATCAAATATACTCAAGTTTTTTTAATGAAGGTGTTTTATAGTTTTTAATTAATAAAAAAAAAAAGAATAATTACTGGAAATTTTTTTTCATAGATCACTCTTTTATTTCTTAGAGTACCCCATTTCGCTTACATTTTTCCTTTGAAATTTAATAAACAAAAAAAAATCTTGATAATAAATAATACAAATTTGAAATTAGGAAAAAACTGTTTAGTCAACAAAAAATTTTTTTAGATGAAAAATGGTTCTACTTAAGCCATGAACTTTTATCAAAGCATTATTTAATCTCCACGATATTTGAAATTTACTCCATGTAAGGCATTGAACATCAGTACGATTATTTATAAACAATCAATTATGCGAAATTTAGAAAAATGCCTCGGTTGATAATTATTAAATTAAATTTTATCACCTTTTTTTCTTTTTGACATTCTGATGTCTTCGTTGGATGGTTTTAAGGTAAATATAATACATTAATCACTAGAAAGATTTTATATAATATCGGTGAACTATAGTAATTTTTTCGTTACTTTCTAGGTGTATGATCTGTCGACATGGGACTAAGTGGTTATACGACCCGGAAACCATGATAGTGAACCCGATGAAAAAGGGTGAAAGCGTTTGGTATACATAATTTGTCAAACTGCTATCCACGTCATCACACGATAAACCGTATATTTTCCCGATATATTTTTCAACTTGAAACTTGAAATACATGTACAAAACTTTTCTGATGCTTGGCGTGTTATACACAAGATTTGTTTCTCCTGTCAACAGTATTTACTCTAAAATTAATTTCTACAAGAAATAATTTGTTATCTTTCATAAAAATTTATGATCCATGAATATAGATCTAAGTCATTTTAATCTCTCATGTGTATTTCCGACATCATTGTATTCATAGTTATGGTTAAGAAGCTTAAGATTTGCAGTTTAATTTGAGTTTAACAGGATCTGAGATTTGTTACTCTTTTTTTAGCATATATATCGTTTAGTAGGTTGTTTCGGGTTCTTTGAACCAAGTTAAAATAGCTCACAAAGTTATTGACCCATAGGTGGAGTCGGTATACTCTATAAAGTCTGAAAACGATGGTGGAAAATGAGAACTAATTTTAAACTAAAGTTTTGTTTGATGATGATTTTTGTGATTGTTTTAAAGTAAAGTTGTATCTGCTAATACAATTAAAAATTTCTCTTAAAAGCAGTCACATAAAATATTTCACTTCTCTGAAATTGATGCACAATAATGGCTTCAAAAAATTCCTGTTTACTATGTATTATATACTTGTTTCGACTTCATAGTATACTTTTTTTATTCATCATCAGAGATTTTTTTTAAAAGAGTTATTGACTATTGGAAAAATACTTCCTTTAAAACTTTGAACTTCAATAACTCCTGAAAAAGCACTATGCAGCAATAAACTAGAGATCAACAATGAACTGAAGATACCCTTGACAGAATGCTTACTCCAATTTCATACTCAAAAGTATTATCCCATATTACTCGAGTATTTATTCATAAACTTGGAAAAAATTCATTTTCTTGCTGATCAAAAGATAATTAAATTTTCAATTAAATACAATTTTCACAAATTTATATTCATTCATTTTCTTGTTGATTGATAGCTCATTACGATGTTTAAAAAAATTGTAGTAATTTTTTTAATAACATAACCACAATCATGAATAATTTTATGTAATTATTTTTCAATTATTATTTTTCAAATTATTTAAAATTTAAAAAATACTTTTCTTTTCAATTTCAAATCTCATATGACAAAATGGGGGTCAATTTTTTTTCCTTCTTGAATCATAAGATTTATGAAATAACTAATTACCAGCAAAGTTAAAAAAAAACAATGTACGATTAAAAATGGGAAAATCTATAATTCAGTACACGAAAATGCTGAGGTGTTATGTATCATACGTAAGTTCACAATTAAACAGTTGTTTTCTAAAGTTGGTGGAAGTGATTAATCTGCGCAAAAGCCCCAACAAAGCACCTTCAAATCTAAGTAAACATCCAAAAGATTTAAGTCTCTATAAGATGTTAAATCTACAGCATTGATGACTGTAGACTGTTCAGAACGCAAGTGAAGATGTATGTATATGCATGGTAGAGGCGGTGAAAATCACCCTTTAGTGAGAGTTCGAAGTAGCGCAGGAGTTTAATGTTACAACATTCAGGAGCGACGCGATTTCTCACCCTTATCTTATCAGCCATTCACCCCTTGCTCTTCAACGCAAGCCTTCGGCAAGGTTTCGTGGCAAGCCACTTTCCTCTTTATGCCCTTCAGACCACACTATCTTTGTTGATCCCACCTGCAGTTGAGAAAACTTAAATTCGCTCTCACGGCTTTTAATTCGTTTGAATCGACAGCAAGTGAGGAGTTTCTCCAAACTCATTTCGATCCTAAGTCCATAGATAGTAATCCTAGAGTGTTGTAGTGGGTTCAAACAATTTCTAAATCCGTTTAATTTAACGCTACTTTAGTTACATTTTTGAAGTGAGAAATGCAAAGCGATAATCAATTTCTTTTATATCGTTAGGATAATATAAGTAATCTGACTATAACTGTTCTTGTCTTGAATAAAAGATTAGAAAATAATGAAAGTTTTTCCTTGAAATAAAAAAATCATTCCACCATCATTATGAAACAAAAACAATTCGTCATAGAAGATTTAACTTATTTTTATGGTAAAATAATTTTCCATTGATTCACAAATAAATCTTCTTTATTCGTTTGTTTGGAATTAGTTAATTACCGTATAAAAACGTTTTCTATTTAATTTTACATGTTTTCTCTTACTCCATGTTTTCACTGGAATTATTATTCAACGAAAAAAGCAAATGCACTTGATGCATTAGACAAAGAATTCTTTCGTATGGTCTTAACAGTTTATCCTCCAGTCGATATATTCAACATCGATTTATCATCGAAAACTTGATATTTATAAATGGTTTTGATATTTTCTGCTTAGTTTTAATATTTTTTTCCTGCAATCCTTTTACATCAGACTGTAACACAAAGCGATGGAAGTATAAAAACTGATGGGAATGGATTGGAGAATAGAATTCACCTTTACCCATAAACTTTTTGATTCAAACAATCTCTGCAACATACACTGATACATCAGTCCCATTCTATATACTCGCTATCCTCTTCGACACATTGTGTAGATGAAAATCTATCAATTTCAATGGAACCCGAGAGTAAGTACTTTTTTTGTACGAAGTATGAACTCGTGTAGAAATAGAATCTAGATATTGGTCAGGGCTCAACTAGACTTTTCTATTTTTGTGCTGCTTCAAGATTGGTCATCCGAATGAGCCGTGATGATTTAGATACAAAATGAATCCTAGAGATGGTGAAACTAGAAATTGATTAATCGGTTAACCAGTTACAAAAGAAACCAGAAATATCTTAACAAGTGAAAAACCCGAAGTAAAAGACGGCAACGGCGGTATATTTTTGGGAAAACGGATTTGGCAAGTTGGTCTCCTTTCTTTCCAGAGGTGCACATGGTGTGAAGAGAGCTCTACTCCAACTCACGCCACTACACAACGCCAAGTTTTTGGTTTTTATGTTCATCGTGTTTATATGGTAAATGAACATAAGAAATTAATTGTAAATTATGTGTCAAGGGACGATTAAGCCTAAGCAGCTTATTATTGTCTCAGGCCGGTGACGTCAGCCAAGGCGTGCGGTGCATGCACACGAGCCGTGAGCAAGTGCATACTTGCATGACTCGCGATGATGTGTCCGAGGCGATGATAGGAAATGAGATTCTGTGGTGCACACAGAATTTTATATATAACAGGTTATGATAAGAGTAACTTATTTAAGCCATAGAAAGGGGTCTAAGTACTCAATAACCGACACGATGGTACACGAGAACACCGTTTTTGTAAACAAACAAAATTACATAACCTCATCGGATTACTTAAAGATTTGGTCAATCCATCATTATTTGCTCTAAAAACCTAAAAAAAAATTGGTGTTTACTTGGAATTGATCATGATTAAGTATTTGAGTACTTAAGTTACTGGAAATTTAAGTAAATTACTTAGGTTCTGCTCTATTTTACCGGTTGATAATCGACCATTTAGGTTCTTCTCCACAGGCATGACAAGTTACGTTCCGTAATACATACGATGTTTTATACACTAAAGGTTGAATATGAGAGCTTTATTTTTATGACTGTTGAGCGGAGCTTTAAAGAATTAGAGACACGTTGGGAAGAGCTCCTGATAGTTTTTCATTTATAATTCCATTTGAATCACACTTATATCACCGGTCTATAATGGGCCGTTTAAGCGTTGCTCCATACGCATAATAGAAGAGCACTTATATAGCCTGAAGCATATAAAATAATATTCATTGTAAACTTTGCATATTAAAGTAAAATTTATTAGTTGGGTGAAAAGTTTCATCAAGGTTTGTATTACTGGCCCAATATATAGAGACTTAATTCAACATTGGGACAGAAGCCGGTTTATCTTACTCTTCACTCTTTCGTAAGAATATAGATTGTTTTATACAAGTGACTACATGTTCTGTGAATCCTAGTTTATTTTAAAGTGATTCATTGAGGTCTTGAGCTTCTGTTGACATTGCACATTTTGTAGTCTTTGTTGTCTGCTTTTTTCTCATCTAATGGTGCGCTTTAAAGAAAATCGAAAATTTTTGAACTAAATTTATTTCCGAATTACCAAAGAAATTGTCTGAAAAGTCGTTAGATAACTCCAAATAAACTTTTACGTCCGTATAAAAAGAGTTTTTTTTCAAATGATTACAGTAGAGTTGAAACTCTTATCTTCCGGCGTAGAGATTTATAACTACGTAATATATGTTTTTGTTTAATGTAAGAAAATGCTCAAATCATTGAATAACATAATTACATGAAAGAATGCATTTTCTAAACTGACATAAAATCTTGATTACATTTATCAATAAAATTACAGTACATTCTCTCAATAGAGCCGGCGATGGGATCGTAGGGGAATATGTTTCTCAGAAAAGCAGTCCCCCCACTCTCGCTCAATACTCCACTCCTTAAAATGAATATCGGACTCTGCATAGTTCCGCTATTTTTTTACACGAAAAAACTTATAAATCCTGTACAATAATTAATATATACATTTTATTAATATATTTTATATGTTTATCATTTTTAATAGATGATTTATGAGTTGAAAATTTAAATAATTGGTTATTGATACACATTTTTTATCCATTAAAAGTATATTTTAATTCAATTTAATATTTTGTATGATAACAAATAACGGCTTTTGTAATAATTGATAATAAATTGTTTTTAGTTAACGAAACAATTTAATTTATGTAATAATTATTTGATTAAGTCAACTAATTTTTTATTTTAACGATAAAATTACAAGTTTCACGGACGAACCTATTAAGAGAGGCTTAATCAAGTGAGAGAATACTGTGTAATAGAAAAAAATACTAGCGTTATATATTATAGCTTAAAAGAACTGTTCGATTAATGTTATCTATTTCGCACAAACAGAAAAAATTAATTCTTTCTTAAAAAAGGCACGATTGGTTATCGTCATAATATCGTCATATCCGTCATTGCTTCATTCAGGTGTGGATTGGTTATTAAAAGTAATGTTGGGAAGGATTTTAAATTTAAAAATAAAATAAAGTTTTTTTTTGCTATTCACATATGTAATGTAATGCTAAGCGCGCCTGTGACTTGCTAGTATCATAAAATAGATACGTGAAAATGTAATCTTCAAAAAAAAAGAAAACCTTTAATAGAATGATCTAACTGTGAAAAAATATCCTTAGTCTCTCTCTCCATGTTCGTTAGAAAAGATGTGAACATTTATTGGTAGAAAAAATTTTCTATGAAGTTTTTCATTTTTTACATGTAGCCTTTCTTATAATTTTATATTAATTAGCATTGAAAGAGACATTTTTCTATGTAGCAGTGCAGCATTGTAATAATGTGAAATTCCTGAGTTTCATTTTGAATAAGTCTAGACAGCCTGGACTGTCCTGCACTTCTCCCAATCCGGCAAAATTCCTTGTCACTTCATTATTCCCTTGTTTCCTACTCTTTCATCCTCTAATACCTAGAAAATCTTTCAATTTTCTTATACTGTACCGATCACAATGGCTAATTGGAAAACCTTCAATCTCATATTTTTTGAATAAGAGTCTCCTTATTTTATGTCTTTGCTACCGAGACATCATTCACTTGATCTCCAACATTCGCTGACGAACAGTCTTTAACTTCTAGATACTGTTGTTGTCATGCTCGGAATTACTTGAAGCATAAAATGATAAGAATACCCGAGTAGAATTTATTTTAGGCATGCCTAAATACCTATTGGGCCCTTATTGGGAATTGAATGGGTTAGCGTAAATTAGGCATTCCCAACCTATGCCTGATCAATTTGTTTTTAGGATGAAGTAAAATTTGCCCAATTTCGCACTAACCAATAACTTCCCAATTACAACCTTATAAACTTAACTGAAACGATGTTTTAGTTCGTCATTTATTAGGAAATGTTTATCAGGTCCGCATTAGGCTAACAAAAATTACATCTAAATTAGGCACATATTACATTATCCTCATTAAAATGTTTAAAGAACAAATAAAAACTTTGTGAGGATGAATTTAAAATGAATTTGTAACAATATAAAAATTTTTTATTAAATTAAGTATTTTCTTTAGATTCCCATAACAAAGTATTGTAATAATAAATATATTTTCCGATATTGTTTTTTCTTTAAACAATAGTTAATTGTTTTTCTTAAACCTTAACTGAATTATGTTGACTGGAAATATATTGTAGTTTCAGAAAAAATAAATAATTTAAACGCATGAAAATATTTAAACCATTAACATTATTTATTATGGAGATTTAAAATAAATAATGATTTACATAAATCTTTTAAAAGATTATACATGTGGATTCGTTCATATTAATATAATAGTAATAATTTTTTAATTAAATGAATAGCCGAGCGGGTAAAGGCACTGGTCTCAGATGCGAGCAAGCTAGCGATCGTAGGTTCGAATCCCCCAAGGAACAAATTTCAGCATCTGTATTTTCGCGGAAATTTAATTATAATACGTTTAATAATTAGTATTTTAACAATATAAAATCATAAAAAATGAGATAATCAAACAAAACTTAGTTTTTATATTTAACTTGCCTTAATTAGGCTTTCCTCACTTGGTCCTAATAGGGACAAGCGTTACATTCCCAATGTGGGCCTAATGTGGTATCCCATTTGGCGCCTAACTTGAATTTAGGAAATTTGAATTGGATGCGAACTCTTTCCCAAAAATAAATTCTACTCGGGTACGTCATTATTTTCCACCATGTATCTTAATTCAACATTAATTAGTAATTATAAATATTAATTAATATTCAACATTAATGGTGATTTGTTAATTTTTTATTCAGCCATCACTTTAACTATTGTTATATGCTAGAATGAGTAGAAAGTATATTCCCTGGTTGAAAAAGATAAAAAAAAATTTGGAATCTGAGCTTTCAATTACAAAAAACTTCTTCATTTTCATGATTGCTTCGATGACCTAAAAATGAAGAGATGATGAATAAGAGATAAGATAAATAATTTCTTAACGGAAATACCTTGAGTATTCCTTAGTGTTTCATTTCAGCTCCACTCGCCTAACATAAATATAAAAAAATACTAGATAATATAAAGAATAAGAAAAAATATACACGATATATTTTGCAATGCAAATTTTATTATAGTTGCTTTATACGTGCAGGAACTATATGTGTATATATACCGCTGTAAACTTAATTACCTTCATGTAGATCAACACGACTTCTACTTGGCACATTAAGTTGCCCATGACTTGAAGTATATGGTCACTTATATAGTATTTTTTAATAGGATTGACCCATTGTACTTAGCTAATTGAGGACCATTTAAAATTCCCTGCTATACATAATTACAATTATTACTTATTAAATGGTACACGAGAATTTATTGGAATCATTAATTTGTATAATCATAGCATTTTTTTTTCTGCAAGGCTATGAAAGTTAAAAAAAAGTTTTACTGAAGAAGTTAGATGAAGCACTAAAACTCCTTATCATGTAATTTCACAGGTTTCTTAAATAAAGAAGGAGCACTCCAATGACAGCGAAAAAAGTGGAGAACTTCACGTAAATACATTTATTTCATGAATATAGGTTAGCATGCAAACAAAACCACTGTACTTTAAAGAACGCGAGGGAATAATTATTGTTCAAATAAACTTGATAATCATGACAAATTAACTAGGTACCCTAATCAATTTTAGTACAGAAATTATGTAGTAACAGATCTCATAAGTAGCGTAATCTTCAGAGTACGCATGCACTATACTAGATTATTTCAATGAGATGATTGTTACATAATTGCAAAAGGAAAGCAATTTGAGAATCTCTGAAACTATTGTATTTTTCACTAATGAGTACATCGAATCTAATGATACATCAAATTGTGGCGAAAACTTTATTTAATTATCTAATAAAATGTCTTTCAGATATTACTTAATCAAAATAATGAATTAACTTCAGAAGTGAGTTCTTTTAGCTTCTTTTGTCTATTTGAAGAGTAATTTTTCTAATATTAACGACTCGGGATTTTCATGCGTGTTAGCCGAACTTTTATGTAGGTAAACTATGCCCTTTAGTCAAAAATTTGTCCAACCGAAAAAAATTAATTTAGTCTTCTATAGAATACGTTTATGCGTGAAAATAAACCAAAGTTATGCAGTCTTAACCAGAAATCATAGTATTTCTGCTCTCTGATGTTAGCATTTTCCCTCCCCGAGTCAAAAAATAAGACCTGACTTGGACTCTTTTTCTTTGATGTCGGAATATGCCAACAGAATAAGACTTGATTTGGAAAATTTGAACTTGATTTGATCATAGCTCTTTAGAATGCAATTATTATTATTTTAATTCTTTAGTCAAAGCCAGGTCTTAATTAAAAGTGACCTGATTTAAACGATTTAAACTTGGTTTAAATTAAAAATTTTTCTCTCAAAGCTACTAAGTCGAAATCAGGTTTTAATTCTCACGAGAAATAGAAGATCTGCTTTTGACCTAATTGTAATTATAAATACAAATTCATGAGAAATGAATTTATTTTAAATTGAAATTTGAGATAGCTGAGTCACTATGTGGGTTCAGGTACTACTTTTCAAAGTGACCGGTTGCAGGTTCAAATCCTACTGGTAGAAGAAATTCATTTGTAATAGTACTTTTCTAAAAAAAGGTTTCTTAGAACTATTTGTTAATTTGATAGTTCTTCTTAACGATTGAAATACAACATGAATAAAATAATTTACCAATTAATTTTGTTTTTTATTAATTATTAAATTTATGATAAGTGTTATCCAGCTCAAGTCGATTTAGAATCTAATGTTTAAAACAAGGAAAAGCATCGTGCAATGTGAATAAAAGAAAGTAACAATCTAGATTTACTATTATTAACTTTTATTTTATTACGTAGAATGAAACGTCATCGTTACACAAACTACCATTAAATTAACAATCGTCATTTGTGGAAAAATATTATATTAGTAATTTTTGAAAAAAATTGAGACATTTTCATTCAGGTGGTAAATTTGTTTTTTTTTTTAGTTCATCAATAGAATATTCAGGCATGGAATTATAGTAATCAAGAGACACGGTAGTGTCTCGTGCGCCAAGCATAAATTGCCGTCATCACCACCATTTCGCCCTTACGTCACGACGAAGAATCGTGTCTCTATACAAGTTATAAGATGATTTTCGCACATTAGGTTTTTTCAAATTGAAATTTTTTTTATTATGACATAAACATGGTCTGAAATTAAGAATTTATAAAAAAAGCTATTATAAACTTTAGATTAAAAATACTATTAAGTATCATCATTGCTTTATTCGTAGTATACGAAATTGAGAAAATTTTGTTGCGCAAAAATTGAGTAAAATGAGAGTTTATTCATGGAGTAATCATACGTTTTTTTTTTTTATCAAGTTGGTGATCAGAGTTTTTGATTGTCATGAAGTTCCTTCACTAAAAAATTATAGAGTTGGTATCTAATAATTCTGGCTTCAGCGCGAATATACAAATAATTAAAGTAGTAGTAGTATCATGAAGACAATTGTTAATTACGTTGAAAATAAATTATTTTATTCTTTATTTGTGGTACTATTTACTTTTTTAGCATTATCTTTCTTCTTTTTCCTTAGATTTCCTGAATAATTTATTTATATAATTAATATAATCTGATTTTTTGATTTGATCATCTTGAGAAAAATACGCAATTAACCATTCTGTAAACAAATTATAATTCAGAATATTATAAATGCTAAGGAAAAATTTACGACCAATATTATATTGAAAACGGCACTCACCATAGAGAGCTTCGAATAATTCAGGGTCAATTCTGGGTCGATCACCAACTTTTCCGAGTGCACGATAATTTTTAAGTTTTTTACCATATATTTCCATTAGAGTGAGTTTGACTGCATATTTCCAATCTAGTGATGACTGAGTCTTACTTTTCTTAATTATGTACGCTGCTGTTTCAGATGATAGATATATTTCGTGGTTGGCACCAATTTTTGTATGAGTTCGCAAATTTGCAATAGAAAATTCTTCAGGCAACTAAATAACATGAAGTAAAAATAAATTATTGAATAATTAAACTTGGCAAAACATATGTTTCATAAGAATTCCACCATTTTATGATTATAATTGAAACGTCTATTCGATTTTGCACGATTGAATTAATATTTTTATTTTTAGATGAGAAAATATAGAACTTAGAGACCTTAACCAGTATTCCAAAATATCTAGAGTACTGATTTAAGTCTTCTAAGTGTAAAAATAGACTTTGGAGATTTTAACAAATAACAAAATGTTGGGTGGCATATTCATTATCAAAGGAATTGAGGCTTTGAAGATTCGAACCAGGCCCATTATTTCGACTCGGGAATGACCATTTTTTTACAATACAAATCATTTAACTGAATTTAATTTGTCGAGTGAAGGTGACAAGTAGAAGAAGGAAAACTTCAGAATATTTGGCTTATTTGAGAATTTGGTTCTTTTTATACATAAGTTATCAATGTAATACTAATTGATATTCAAGGAAAAGAAAAAAGTTAATTGAAAGATAATTCATCATTGTTCGTTATCAGCACTTCCTATAAATTTGCAATGCATAGATAAGAAACTGTAAACAAAACTTGTTTGTTGCAATTTTGATAAAAAGTTTTCAAATCACAATTATATTCTTTTTAAAACAAACAAACAGCTAATAAAGAACAATTCCATAAATATTGATAAAAACTAACTGTCGTTACACAATTTTATAATAGCTTATGTAATGGTGTAAGTTGAATGATAGCAATACATTGAAATAAATTCATTAATACTTAATAATTAATTTATTTATAGTTTTAATACTCTATCATATTTCAAGCATATTCATTCTCGAAAAAATATTTTTGGTTTTTTACACAGACACAAAATAAATGAGTACGTAAACGTACGATACGCATTTTGATAAGTTTCCGATCGTTTCCTAACCATTTGAAAGCGTCTCTGTGCGTTTTCATTTCATTGATTTTTAAAAAATTTCTGTTCCTGAATTTACCTCCATTAATAATTGAAGCCACCCTCTATGACTGAATTCCACTCGCTATCTATGGACTTGAATTGGCCATTTTGACATTCGATAAAAAAATGTTTTAAATTGTGAACAATATTTTTCCATGTCATACATATTAATATACATTAATGTTAATCGCAATTCATCGACCACTTCACTTTGCTCAGATATTTCATTTAAAAAAAAAATCATAAAAAAATGTTTATTACATTGAGATGAAATTTGAATGCAAATTTAGAAACAGACTGATTTATTTATTTTAAAAACTTTCAGAAATCTTTTTTAAATCTAAATCAGTAAGTATTTCGTTTTCTCACTGATTTAAAAAATAAAAATATTGTTTAAAAATTTGGATTTTTCTTTAAATGTACTTAATTTTAATTTATAATTTTATTTTACGACAACTAAATAGAGGAACAAAGATATCACATGTTGGGTAAGTTTTTATCTTCCTCATTCATGTACGTGTTATTCTGTTCGACACGACCCTTATGACAGCGCGCTGTAGAGATATCGAACTTCATTTACACACAAACCCCTGTTACTATAATATTCACCGTTAAGAAATGTCAAATGGTTATTTGAATGTCATAAATGGACACGACTTACAGTTAGTGTGATTAACGGAAACCAGGATTATAGAGATTAAATCAATAACTTGTAGAATTAATTGAGAACTGTTAGATAACATCACCTCAAATTATTATGATGAGTTTCGATATTGCATTTCAATGAAGCTAAATAATAATCATTATATTAGACATCTAAAATGATCTTACAATTTAAAATTGTTTTTCTCGGTAAGTGTTTTGAATAAAGAAAATAACAGTCATTATAAATATTTATCTTTATGGTTTTATTTATATTTTGATTATAAATAGAGTTGTAAAAACCACGGAATATAATTAATGTAATAAAATGCAATCAGTGTAATAAAACTTGGACTTTAGGACTTAAAGAGACACGTAAGCCTGATTTACTCTATTCGGGAAACTACTTACATAATAATGTGATTAACACTACGTAAAAGCAATATCATGTAGAGGACGGCCTTTCAGATGTTTTGTCATTTGAAAAAAGTTATCAAACAATTTTTACTAGACAGCATATTTTTTTCAAACCAATACGAAATATTTCAGCCTTGTTAACTATTTTTTCATGATTTAACACTAAGAACAATCTATGAAACACTAGAAAATCGTCTAATAAAAATTTATATAATATTTATAGTTTTCACTGCAAATCGTAGTGTTTTAAAATGACATCACCCATTCGATTAACATTGTAGTTACTTTTTAGATGCTTGGAAGTGTCTAAAAAGTAACTACAATGTTAATCAAAAGGGTGACGTCATTTTAAAACACTTCAAAATTTGAGATTTGCAGTATAGGAGTGTATTTTCTACACAATCATCCCGTTTGTCATTTTACTCAGGATAATAAATTTAAGAGAGATGTAAACAGGAAACTGGGTCTTTGATTTCATATAATAACACGTGGACCAATAATCTATATTAGTTTATAGTAATGACTTATTTCCGATGATGGCTAACAGGGTCAGAAGAGTATAAAGAAATGGGACTAAGCCTCAGTCCCCTGCAAGCTAGTGAAGCTATCACATATTTCTTGTTTTATATTATTAAAAAGTTTTGGCTAGTACAGATGTATTATTAACCTTTGAATAAGTGTTATTGATAAACTATGTTCATGCTGAGCATTATTATTAGATAAATTCTGTATGTAACATTTATTAAACTTATATATCCTATAAAACTTAATATATATTCTATAAAATCTTCTATGACAGTGTTGTTATTTTTTTTTAGCATCTTTTTAATTTCGAATCAAAACAAGAATCCGTTAAGTACATCCATTATTTTTTGTATAAAAATTTCCAATACGAATAAATTAAAAACGAAAAAACCTTTTTATTTATCCAATAATGGTATGTTCATGTAAACAATATGTGTTGAAAGAAGTTCAATTTCGTTCGAAGAGAACATTTTACTATTATAATTATTCATTGTTATTTTTTCATCATTAATGTCATTAAGATCAGCTTCTTTAAGAATATCAAAACTTGGCCGAGACAAAATTATTGGATAGAATTATTATATACGATTATGTACAGTTTTATGAAGAACTGTATCCAAAAAATGAGACGATAGAATCGTATACAAATATATATTGTCAATGAATAAACATGAAGGAAATTTGGAAGATTATTGTCCAGTATTACATACAAGTCGTCCCTTTTTCAACTTCATATGCATAAAAGTCTTCCCTCAAAATTGTATAAATATTACTTCAAGAAATCGACATAACTTTTTATGCAAAATTTACCACATGATTTCTCTCCGTGTATATAATTTCATATAAATTAGAAAATTATATTCAATTACTAACTGAATTCTGATTTCATCTACATTTATTAAAATTATCAATTAATATCCGGTTCCTAACTTAATTATAATTGCTGAAAATAACTTTTTGAATTAACGATGTCATTTTCGTAGTATCGATCCCTAGATTTTCGTAGTCACAGTCTAACATCGTAACTTTTCTGCCACCCTGTAAATTTTAGAAAGTAATTTTTGAATTATCTATTTGAAATGCTCATTACATCTATCGATGGAATTTGATAAAAAGCAATATGAAATTTCCTTTAAACTGATTGTTTTTTTAAATTAATGAAAAAAAAAATCTGTTCATCGAATATGTAATGATATATTCTGAAAAATACATCTTTTACATCTGATACGATAAATATAAAATATTGTAAAATATAGAATGAAGACAACAAATATTAAAAGAGGAAAGTTCATTATAATGACAGATTCAAAATACAGAATCTAAAATATGACGTCTAATTTGTGCTAGTCTCAGTCACAACAATAATAGAAAAGCTGAACATTCTAGCGTACACTAAATTTTTTTTAATGGGATAAAACGAAAAAATTAATTACTATCACTACTACACTTATTACTTTACTTATTTTTATTACTTAGAACACTCTAATCACTTTCATTACTATTATTTTTAAAGGTTTTCACTTTGTGTTGTACATTATCCTTTTGAATGATCCTTGTACTCGGTTCTTTAGAAAGATGAATAAATGAATGGACCATATTGAAGATTGGTCCAAAATCCTACCTTCTTCTCCAATAAATAAGTTTATACTTTACGTGATGGAAAGTTCAACGTACGGATTGATACAAACTTGGAAGAAATTCGGAGTAAATCTATTTAATTAATTAAAATTTTCCAGCAAATTATTGTAAAATTTTTAGAAACAGTTGAATGCAATCTATGATAGTCTCCTAAGTCTATCTGGGTTCTTTTCTAAATTCAGCCCGATTAAGGTCATCCTACTTCTTCTCAATCAAAAACACTTTATTCATGACTGTATATAGTTCAAAGTATAGATTTTCAACTTTGCCCACAAGATAGTTAGAACCACACTCCTCTTGCATATGATTATTTATTCAAATGATTATTTTTCATAGTCTACCACCCAAATATATGTATATATAGAAATCTAATATGAATCTCTAGAATTTACATTGGAATTATTATTCCCGCAATGCTTGACCTGTTTGAACTATTGATCGTCACCGCAGATATTGGTGACAACTACAAAAAATTTAATATCAAGACATTGATTCTGAGGGAACAGTTAAATAGGAGAATATTGCACATTAATGTTGGTGAATAGCAAATACATATGCAAAAGTGATAACAAGATAAATAAAAATTCACAAAGGATATAAGGTACTTCCTCAGTGGCATGTTTTGGTGGAGCGATGAATTCACGAAATGTATCATCCTGTGCACGATTATTCCCCTCGTGCGCGCACTCGGTATCTCGTGTCAGGAACAGCGGTTTCGGTACTCGTCTAGTTTCCGAATCGTAATGGATGCGGTTGCTCGTGTCGATCAGTATGCAACGAGGTTACGTAACGCCGAACTGGCACGGGAATAATATCTACTCTGTTATATCGTCGAATGCTTGACTTCTGCAAGCTATGCACCAGTATCAATCCAGTGACAAATATTTATCATTAATACCATATATATTTTTCATGTTTGTTCAGTTCAGTTTAAACATCCAAGCACTCGGGATACTACATATCGTCCAATTGCTTTCGAATGTAATCAGGTAAAAAGAAAATTGATTCTTTCAGTGATTTTCAGCCTGATAAGGCACGTAAATGGAGTGAGGACTCTGTTATTCATGCTAGTTTAAAGTCACAGTAATAAAACTGCTGCTATTTGCTCAGGATTTTCAATTACCTGTTATTAGGTAAATACACTATTGACACAGCAATTGAAGTAAAATGGAAAAATGAGAAGAATGTAGAAGGGGAATGGAGTAGTTAAGTAAATTAGGTGCTAAGAAGTTGCATTTAAAGACTTTTTGACTTTTCTTTTTTTGTACTATTGAATTTTTTCTTAAGTGATTTTTTATGGGGTTGAAAATAATTAGTTGTATATTGACAATAATAAATAAGTTATTCTGAAAGTTTTTATCTATTAATATAAGATAACATATAAGAAATGGTTTTATCCAATTATTATTTCAAAATAAGGGAATATTTCCATCTAAGTCAAATATTTTATACACTACATGTATCTTACTTAGAGACTAAAGGCAGATTGTCTGTAAACTGTATCGAGTTTCTGATTCAAGTTCCTGAATTTAGGTTTAGTAATTAATAGTGCTGAGCTTCTGGATACATTTCTCAGTAACTATGTTTTTTTTCCTTTATAGAATTTTCTCAAATATACTTTGAATCAGAAATGAGGATATGACAGATAGTCATCATAGCTATCTTATATAACTCTAACAGCGATTTCTCTATATCACTACTTTAAACACTTCCTACAGTAATATTTTAATTTCACTGCACTCAGTCTGTGATATTTTTTAAACTTGTGCTGTGATTCTTCGTTAAAATTCTTCATCCTACCAATGATTGATTGAAAAATTCGACAATAATTGAAATTTTTAAATTATTAGACAACCACCCAGAATACTCTTTCTGTGTGCAATATATTTTTGTATTGAAAAAAGTAAAATATAGAATTAGAATCAGAATAATTCCAAAATTTAAATTATTTTTTTAAAAGATAAGCTTTTGTTGGTTCAAGAGCAGTTATTGAAATTAAAAATATCTCGCAAATAGTCTTATAAATAAATTTATCAACGTTACCGTATTGATAATATAAATTTGAAATCAATAATAGTACACAACTGTTTGTGTATCGTGTCAATCATTGGAAACTTAAGATAACATGAGCCGTCAGCAAAATATCTGTTAATCAAAACATCCTAGAAATACATCGTATAGAATAGCTTTTGTATTTTGGAATATTGTGCTTTAGATAATAATGTCGGGGATGTCAAAATAATACTGACTACATTTAATAGTAAAAATACATTACATTCAAAGCTGTCTATATATAGTCGAAACATTGAATGAGTAGACTTGGAGGTCATACGAGAAATTATTTTAAGTTATTTTGTCCACTACTTACTCCAGTGCAAAAAACTTATTTTATATTTTGCAACGAAAATAATCTGTCAATAAACAAAGATGTAAGGGGTAAAAAGGGGTAAGGAAATCGCTCTAATTTCTATTTAATTATGGCGCATGCACCCTTTCCAATTCAGTCGGAGTGGAGATGGTTTTGTTGACTATAAGGGACTTGTCAACTGAAGATAATGGTCACTTGATGATAGCGAAGTTGGCCATAGAAAGCTTCAACTGTATAATTATTACTAAAGAGAAATATTTATCTTAAAAAACGCTCAAGGGAATTTGATCCAAAAAATTCGTCAAATGAGACCAAATTATTTTGTTGTAATTATTTACAATTAATTGACGTAACTTCATAGGATACTTTGATGTCACTGGAGCCAATGTTCATTCAAAAGCAGGTTAATAGCTTATATAGAAAAGCAATTTTATTTATTTATTTTTATTTATATGCTAATTTATTCAAGACTTTTAATGGTTAATAAAAGCAATGGCTGATAAAGTGATTTATTTACCTTAATTCCTTTTCAGATTAACTTTTCATCAACAATTCAAGGGTAACTTTTTTTAAGGTTTTAGTTTCAAGAGATAAAGTTAAAAGTTATTCCCGTAATTCTATTTTTCTCGTTTTTCAGATAATTCATTATATACATTCAATCCAATTGAACAAAAATACTATTGTGTACTATTTAAAGAATTTTTTATTCCCTATTAACAACGAATGGAACTAAACATACTTTCCATTTTTCTAATCAAAAAATTCAAAAATTTTAACTTCATTCATTCTACTTGATCAATTGAAATTTAATTGCAAAAAAATGTAATGAAGACGATGAGTTGAAAGAAAACTATTGAAAAACAAAAATACCAGTTAGATGAGAAAAGTATGTTCAACTAGTATTTCAGATTTGAACACTACTTGTACATTAACCGTTAGTATGGTTTAGTCGTGTTACGAGGACGTATAGTCCTGAATTGCTTGAAAAAAGTCGAGACTCTTGAGGCACTTTGGAAATGGGACACAACGTCAGATACACAAGTGAAACATGGGAAAAAGAACCAAGTCACATACATTCTTCAAGATTTCATTTTACAGAAAACTCTTCAGGTTTTTCTTTATTTATTTCCAATGTTAAAGTATGTATTATACCTCATCGGTTTTCCAATATAACAATAACAAAAGATTCAATTTAACTAATTAAAGTAGAATTACATCTATGGTAGTTACTCCAACATTCCTATCCAGAAATACGTTTCATTACATGATCGAAAGTACCATCAACTATTATTTTAGTAATTATTAATACTTTGACCTCATGTGGAAATTCTAAAATTATTCCAACTTTTCAAATTAAAATTTTCTTATTTTAACAGAAAGAGGATCATTTGAAAAAAAAGAATTATTTTTCATTAATTCATATTATTAATTGACTAAGATATAGATAGTGGAGAATTGAAGGAAAAATGTTATTGGACTAATATTATTATGATTATTATTTATAATTATCCTTTGAGTATCATACATATGTATTAATAATAAATACCCATACTAGTCACACTTTATCAGATCCATTTGGTCCATTAGTCTATCTCAATCGATTTTTCTTGTAAAACTTTAATATATGCATGGACGGAATGGATAATATTAACATTTATTCACGTTTCTGTAAATAATTTCAGTATAATAATTTATAGAGAATTCATTAAAGAAGCTAAATATATTTATGTTAATCTCGCTGAAGCTTGTAGCAATTCAATTATATGTATTCAACAAGCCAGTGATTAATTGTTCATTAATAGCTTACAGACATGAAATTTATCTGTATTTATGTACGGAATAAATCACAATACAAAATTTCGTGGACTTGATTTTCATTCAGCATATCCTGCTCTTCACACTTTATTTAATTAACAATTATTCTAGTATCCACTATCAATTTTAGTGTGTTATTTTAAAACATTAAAAGTGTTTTAATATGACGTCATCCATTTGATTAACATTGTGACATTTTTAATACGTTTTTAAGTGTTTTTTAAAATCGAGACAATGTTAATCAAATGGGTGACGTCATATTAAAACACTTTTAATGTTTTAAAATAACACACTAAAATTGATAGTGCTTTGGTTATGATTTGAAGGAAATAAAATACAACCCGCATGAAAAGGCTATTTATGACCAATTTATGTAAAAAATATATATGAAAAATATGTGTTTATATAAAAAAAGGGAAGAAAAATTTTATACATATAATTGTATATGTTTTACCATATATAATGTAATATAATATATAATATTCATATTTAGAATTATATATTTAAGAATTTCATACATATAATTTTGGCAAATATAATAGAATATATAACTTAAATTTCTAGTCTGAAATAATTTCAACACTGATGAATAATTTGAAAGAAATAAAAATGTTATTTGGTGAAATGATTGGTCATTAGGTATGAAGTAGAAAATCTATACTTAAAATATCTATACCTTTTCCATCTATTTAGTCCTGTCAATCAATTGATCTTGTTATTCCAAGTATGCCAAATAAAGTATAAATATAATTTGCTGCCATTCATTCTATTTATAGATAAAAAACAAATTTAATGATTTATATTCTGATGGATTACAGAGGATGATCATAATTTAGAAATCAACGGAAAGAGAATGATACGATAATTTTTATTCAGCATTCATGATGAGTAAAAATTGTATTCATTATAATCATCAATAATATACTTTATTAAGCAAAAACTCGGTACCTAAAAAGTTTTCTTCATTGATAACAAGTAAAAATCAACTTGGATGTGTCCAAAGCATGCTTAGAAACTGCTTATCAACAAATTCTAAACTTGATGCAATTATTTGTCTGAGAGCATAAAGTATAGTTTACTATAATTGGAAACTCACTTATAATTAGCTTGAAACACGGACCAGGATTAACAGCCCTTAGTGAAGCAGCAACTCAAAGATAGTCTCTATCTCCATAGTCCAGTAGGTTGGCAAAATCTTGTTGAAAATGATAATTAAGCTCATGAATCTCACGACAAAATTGGAGCGACAAGTTTGAGAATGCAACATTGCGATTAGCAGAGGACAGAGAACAAGAATAGCGATGATGAACAAATGGGCATTGTTCAGATCAAATGCTTGAGCATATGTATATATAGCGATACTATCAAATGGATATTGTGGCTACCTCAACCCCATCTTGATGCTTACAATTACTAATCAATGTAACCTTAATCTAAATTATTCCCTCTCATGTAGATAATGAATTTTCGGAACACCCATATGAATGTCTAATAATTGATCCAATTGAATACCAACCATCTATTAACCAAGCAATAATTGACAATTAGTCTTTTCACAAACATCGCATGCCATAAAGTTTGCAGCTCGCATATTTAAATTAAGTTGAACGGAAACTTCATTCCACTGCTAATTTGAATTTTAAATACATTCCGAATCAATTTTAGATAAATTTCAACAGAATTCCCAATGAATTCTAGTGAATTTCTGATTAATTACTTAGCAGGTGTGACAACTTAGTAACGCTCAATTATAATGAAAAATTCATTTCATATTTCCTATATTCTACTTTTTTCTAATAAACTTTGTTCCTGTGTAGAAGATACACATTATATTGAAGATTACTCTGACTGTTGATCGTTACATTAAAATTGTTACAATCACTAAGTACGTCCGAGTATTTTGTTTGCTACAACTTGGTGTATATATACATACATAGGAATGATAAAACACTATTCGCTCATGCATACTTTAGCAACAGCTGTCGGGTTAGTTCCAATTCCCAAGCATGTCGATACAAGCTAACTAAAGGTTGTTCTACTGTGCAAGACTGTAGAATGGTCAGTTGCGCAGCTTTTTTGCTATCACATTGCGCACTTGTTTTCTAATAAAAATCATATCAAAATGCTTACTAGTTTCATTGAGCCAACTTTTGAGTGAACATTTTTATTCATATTTTTGTACCACTGATGCTATTTATTTTATTTCCGGCTTTCTGACATATTTACATCTTCAAGTCGAATATCTCTCGACTATAGAAGATAACTTATCCGATCCCGTAACGTTTTGTGGATTCAAGATTGATTTGTAGGAATTGTATATTTATGGATAAATACATGAATATCTTGTTGTTGGTTGTAATAAAACTATACAAAAAGTAGTCAGGTATTTCAATTTATCTATTTGATATTAAACGATTTAATACTGAAACAAGTTTCAAATTGCAGCTAAAAATGGGGAAAAAAATTAATTTTAACTCTTTCTACTATGAGAAAAGTTATTATAAAAACATGAATAAAATTGCAGAAAATATTTTTCATTGTGATAAAAAAAAAACTGGATAAAAAGTAAAAAGTGTACTAGACTAGCTTTTCTGTTTATTAGAATTAAGTGAAAAGTGTTTTTAAACAGCAAAAAAAATTTTCTTTCAACAATAAAACGTTACAAGACTTACAAGTTATGATTCGAAAAATTACTTGTCTGATTAAGCAATGTTTGTACTACTGGGATTATTGAAGGTATTGATGAGTTCTCGTGCTTAACAATAAATGTCACTAAATAACAGATAATCAAAAAATGTTCTAAAAACATTGAACTGACAAGATCTAAATCGACAATATCTTGAAGATGATTTGATCAATTTAGATTTAAACTTTACTGAGTAACTTTAATTAAATTTGAGGTAAGTCGAATTTGCTTGACCGATCCAAGTCGAAATTCAATCAAGCCTTTAAGTGGTGGGAAAATGTATCAAAGGAAACGTTTGAATCCAGGCCAACGAAGTGGCTCTCAAAATATTACCAAAGATGAATAATTTTGAACTTCCCATTAGGAAGTTATTATGAATGGATCGATTTTTGAAATTCGTAATTTTCTTATATCTCTACGTTTTGAGACATTTGAAAGCAATGAGAAGGCTTAATTATGGATGTATGTGCGCGTGTGTATATGTCACATTTTTTTTCGTTTTCGATATCTCGAAGATTTCGATTTTGGACGAATTTCATTTTAAATTTAATACAATGAAGAAGATCTGAAAGAAGCTTGATCAAATTCGATCTAGCCATTGCTTTTTTTATAATAAAAAGATTATATAAAATAAGTTGTAACGATAGTAAGTAAATAACGATAATATGTTTTTTATTAATAAAAAAACTAAAAAGTGACAAAATTACTTGTAATTGCAGCTACATCAAAAGTGAAAAGCCTCAAGTTTTACCTGCAAGGTTCATAGAACTCACACCTTATTAATGATTTACGTAAGTTATAGAACTCTTTATTTATATGTAATTGGTTTATATTTAGAATTAAAGCTCTTGGAGAATTCTAATTTCAAGTTGAATAATTTTACATTAAAAGTAAAAAAATAAAAAAATTCATTCAAATATTTAATTGATGCATTAATTTTCAAAAGTATTGAGTATTTAATCATATTCAATCCAACTGACGCGTATCAACAGTCTAAATAGAGAGTATTTCCATTGATTATTAAAAAAGCAATGTTTTTTTTTTTTAATATTAATAAAGAAAGAATTTCCGTTGGTCTACTTCAAATGAGTCAATATAAAAAATGAAAAAAAAATATATATATATATAATGAGAACAATAGACTTCATGTTAAAACCAAAGTTTTCCATAAATAATTAATTACAAATATTTTTTACAAAAATTAATCTGATTGTTGAAAAATACAAAATAATGTTCAGTAATGAGCTATAATCTCGACGTTGACTATAAGTACAGTCTATTACCATTGTATTTTTGGTTCATTATAAATTCTACTATTATTATAAGTAAATGAAAGAGAACCTCTTTATAGATAATATAATGAAGATGATCCTATTTTACAGTAAAATACAATAAAAGTAAATAAATTTCTCCTTTACAGTATTAAAATATGTTTGTAAATTTCTCAAAGTCAGGTTCAAAAGTATTAAATTATATTGCTTAAATAATGAAGTAATTATCTAAAGGAATACTTAATAAAAGTACTATGAGAAGATCAAAATTTGCTTCAAAGGTAAATTGTTCTTAATTGGTTTAGATATCATAATTTCTATGCTGTAAGAGGTGATAGAAACTTGCACAAAGTTAAAGGATCCAAAACGTTGCCAATCTATTTTGTCTAAAACTCTTCAATGAAAGGTTAAGCGTTTCATTATCCAGGGTTTGATATATCTTGACGAAGATGTATATATGTAGATCTAAAAACTCACTGATAAATTTATACATAAATTAATGGAAAGAATTTTAAACTACCATTCAGAAATAATTCTAGATGATGTTAATCCTCTTTCTAACTTGTCATTAACTTCTTCAAAACAAATTAGCAAAAATTTATTCATCTAATTTCTAAATACAATTTTTCAATCAAAACAATTCTAAGTCTACTAAAACTAGAATTAAATGCCATTTTTGAGGTTCTTTTTTTATCAAGTAGTAATTAAGTCTCTATCTATTCTTTCAAAAGCTTTCGTGTTTGTTGACCACAATCAGTTCAGAACTGACGGCCTCCTGATGATCCAATAATCTTCACCAACTGAGAAGACTTATTTGGAGCTCGAATCTACTCTTGATTATTTTGGGGCAATCACTAACTTGGCATCAATAGCCATCTACCAACGTTCCAATTAGCCTTTCAGGGAAGCTGTGAATCTTCAAAAGCATCCCTACCTTTCACGCATTCCAACACTTTCATACATTTTAAGTTAGGTAATCATTCTTACCTTCTTTATTATTATTATTATCAGTCTATATTATCTTTTTTATGTAAACACATCTCAACATTTTGTTGATGTGATCAAAAATACTGCTTTTATAATCAATCAGATCAGTTTAATTTTTAATCTATGATCTATTTTAATCTGATTGACTTTGATTGAATCAAACTATTTCGAGTTATTCTAAAAAATATGAAATATTGATAAATTCAAACAAAAATAAATCTACCTTTGATCTAAACAAATTGTTAGCTAACATAGATTACATAAATGAGATTTATTTAACATGATTTGAACTTGAATGACTACCAACTAATGCATCGCATCAACAATCAAAGCTCACATTCATTAATATTTTATATTGAATTATTTCAAAGCATATCGTGCATATAAACATGGTTTATTTACCCACTTATTTACAATTACGATTGACAAATTATTTTTGGCACTTAAACCCTTTGTAACTCTCATAATCTAATTAATTATGCATAATTAGTTGTTAATCAGGTTACACGATATTCTATCAAGCACTATATCATGACATTCTTTACTATTCAAAAAAATAGTCATTTATTACTGCGACAATTACGACTGATCAATTGAATGTTTTTCACTTTGACTTGTTCTTTTCAGTAAAAAACTAACTGAATTGTAAAATAATAATAACCTTTGCAGAGTATCCCCCAATAGACAAAAGTCGCTGCTTGATCGACCTTAAGGACTAACTCTTGAACTTTTATTTTAGGTTTATAAATAAAAAGGAAGTCGAGGATGACTTATCTGATTTAAACGAACTTAAATCAACCTTAAGCATAAGATTCCATAGGCTGACCTCTCAATGGTTCAATAAATTACTCGACCTATTGTATTGAGATATCTTTAGATGGCATGATATTGATTACAGGCATTCATGTGGTAAGGTAATCTTCTTTCAACTGGTTTAGTAGTCATTTTTTTGGTGTAACGATAATGAAATAAGTTCAAATAGCTGCACAATCATCTCATTTTAGTGTGTGTTATCATCTTGTTATCAAATACCAGATCTTCAAATCAATATGATTAAATTAAGTGTCCCCATATGTGAATGAGATTAATAGAAAAATAAATCTCAATGCTAAAATAATTTTTCTTATTTATGTCTCAACTTGACATTCAGCGAATTCTGACAGTTTTAAAATATAGGAGTAAGATAAAAATACCTTTCTAAATTCAAGCGCATAAATATACATATAAATATCTTGACACATACGTATATATATATGTATATATATATATATATATATATTTATATACCTAATCTATGAGATAAAGTTTCGATGAAACTTAGTTTTCGCCTCAAGTTGGAGATTGACGCACATTACACTCTTCCCTTCACTGTAAGATTCAAGTTTTCAAATTCTAGCTGATACTTTGTTGAAACCTGTCATCCAATGAAACTTCATTTCTTACTCAGTTTCTCAGATCTTGTTCAAGTACATTTAACGACTTTTTATCATTTATAAGTAATTTTAATTATTATATTCAAATTCACAATTTTCATTTAACAAGAGTAATAGTTTCTTTTTATTTTTAATACACGTTGAAGTGCCTGTTCAGTTTTATGTCAAAAGCAAAAGCGAATGACTAGAAGGTTCAAGAGTACCAGAAGTGCGACTTGGAAGCGAGGAAAGCGGCCCACTTGTGTCCGCTCGATTATGCATCCCCTCGAGTCTACCTTCAAGGTAGACTCGAGGGTGGTTTACTATTTTATTCGGGCACTGTGCTAATGACGAGTGGAATGGCCGGGAACCTGTTTCCGTCTTTTTCTATTCGCGCCTCAATAATTGCATATTTTTTTCCAACAGAGGGTTTAAGGAGTTAAATAAAATTTAATAAATACAATTATCTGATTATTTCTGCTCCACTGTGATTTTTAAATTCGTGTTGATGCAAAATATTCAAGAATTAACTTTGCAGATACAAAATGGTGATAGTGGAAAAAATTAATAATTTTTTTTTTGTAAAGTGTTAAAGAAACTGAAAAATTTTAATTAACACATTGTAAATGAGTGCGAGTCGTTAATAGGATGCATTTTTTTTTGAAAAATTCTTTTTTTGATTGTTTTCAATTTTTTTAGGTGTAAATACTTCAAATATAAACATTCTAAAAAAAATTAAATAAACAGTTTTTTAATAACTGCAATAAATTGACAAGACTGTTGAATCCAATAAATTCATTTTTTTGTTGATTGATAACATTGTAGAAGAAAAAAAAAATAAAGTAAAACTGGAAAATGATTTAGAGCTGAAGAATTGCATTGGACCACACTTCATGGATGTTTGCTAGAAATTTTCATCTTTGATTTCTTTTTTGGAGAGCTCAAAAATTCGTTAGAGCTGAAATCTATTTCACCTTTCGAATAGAAATCGTTTTACCGAGTAGTAGTTTTTCGGGATACTTCGAGGGTTCTGAAGTTTGTTCTTGGGAATTGATTTTCTGTTCTCGGAGGTTTTCTCTAACTATTTATTCTTGAATCACTTGATCGAAGACCCGAAGAGACTACCTGAATTACAAATTGAAATAGTCTAATTAAAATAAAAAAACCATAAGGTATTTTAAAAAGTTCAATTGCAATTTGTCAATTCTCATTAAGAAAACTGGATCATGATTTGTAATTGAAAATAAAAACAAAATGAACATTTTCATTCTTTTTAAAAATTTCAAGAGTGTGCAACACCAGTCTTAGATTTTCAAAGTGTGTTAAAATAACTCATAAAGTGTATTCGAATGAAATTTCTGGGAACAAATTGTAAAATTTAACACACTTTAAAGTTATTAAAAATAACTAAAAATGTAACAGTTAGTCTATGGAGTTTTAGCATTGAAGACATTTAATATGCATTTTTTCAATTCACAGAGATTTGCAGTGTGAGTGGAATTAAAAATTGCACAATTTTGAAAAAAAGCTTAATCGACATCGATAAAGTCTTTGCTAAGAGCACTTTCCTCTATGAGTGACTAATCACAATGTACATCATGTTTGCACTATTATTGTATTATTTTTTTTCTACTCATGTAAATATTATTACTACCTATCTGTAGCCCTAGCCTGGCTTGGCTAGTGGGCCTGGTAAAGTCATATTTAGACAATTTAAACGTGTTAAAATAGAACACTTTTAGATCAGAAGATTTACAGTATATAGACATTGACTCAATAAAAGTGTTAAAAGTGTCTACAACTCGGATTTGAGTGTACTATTTTAAGGATCTTACGGTTGAATTTGAAGTTTAATTCATGTAATATATGTACTGTAACGTTAAGGTGACATTATTTCTATAACGAAACAATATACTTATGAATAAATTTTCTCCGGTATATATTTTATTATGCACATTAACTGAACATATTTGTCAGAGTCTATTATAATTGTAAAATGTGATATGCTCCATTATACTTATACTAAATAAAGAGATTATGTATTTAGCAGCAATCTATAATGTACGAACATGAAAGTTTGTTTGCATTTGCTAAAATCTGATATGTTGAACGAATTTTGATAAATGAGGTGCCGGAAAGTTCGTCTCAATCATACGAATGACATAGAGTATATAAAAATGTTTGAAAAACAAAATGGCGGATATTGAGTGGCATTTATTATTCCATCACATTGATGTTAGTGAATGCAGGAAGTGACTAATGTTTATTTTTGTTCAAAGCCCAATGATTAATTCATTTTTATGAATAATCCATCGAAAATCCCTTTCTGTTTAAAAATTTCAATCAACCTGAATTTAAAAGTGTTGTCTTAAGCTAAAAAATAATGTTAACTCTGTTGATCACATTTAAAAAGGGCATTTATAGCATATAATCCTGAATGTTAGGTCAGAAGCTACTGAAAAATGTATAACAATTAAGGTAAGAGACCCAATACTTAACCAATACTCGATAACTCCATGTATTTTGTATAGAGACCCCTATACATAGGCATACAAAATACACGAGTCATTAAGTATTACTTCGTGATCAAGTCTTAAGTCTTTTATTTCATAGAAAAATTTTTGAAAATGAAAGGTACTTTTTTTACTTCAGCAGAAAAATATTAAATTTTTGACTTACATCAAACAGTTTTTATGCAAATTATTCGTTTACAAGATATGAAAAACTTGTGTTACAAAGGGAGATTTTTACTTCAATAACTGCTGTTTATTTCTTGAAGTACAAGCAAAAATAAAAGTGCCCACTTGAAAAAAAGAAAAAAACTTTAGAAACTATTCTTAGATTTCACAGTATAATTATATTAAATTTTCAAATGCTCTTGAAGGTAATGAAAATTTTTTAAAACTTCCAGCTGGAGCTCTTTAAAATTGTGTCATATTATAATCTTAAGTAACCAAAAAAATTAATGAATAATTTCAATGCGTTAAAGTTTAATATTTATAATGTTTCTTAACTCATTCTGAATGAAAGTTGACTATTTAAATATTCAAAGTTTACTCTTTTTTTTCCATCATCTAGTGCTTAGTAAAAAGTACACTCCATTGTTCATTGACAATGAAAAGTTGGATTTAAAGGATTACTTTAGGGCTTATTAGACTTACGTTTTTATTGGATCAACTGAAAAGGAGTACAATAAATGTTGATTCAAGAAGGAAAGAAAATATATTCTGAAGAGTCTTTATTACTTGTAAATCTTTTTGATTCAAATATGGTTCAAAGTCGTTGAGTATTGATTGGAGGACTGATGTTCTAATTAGTGCAGCAGATCAAGAGCTTAACAATGAAAACTAAGTTGAAAATGAAGATTTAGAGTGTTACGAAGAATAATGTATCACTGCTTCTATTTCATTTTATTTCGCTTTTTTATCTTTAACAGCTTCAGAGTTCATGTTTCACTTCTACGATAAGTTTTGACGACTTTTAAGAATAACTGTCATTCTTGTGCTTTGGAGATATGAATAGTAAAATAGAACACATGATGATATATTGCTAAAATTAGTGTTTCAAGAATAATAATTATTCTTTAAGCGAGAATATATGAACTATTGATCAGTTGGTGAAACTTCAGGTCGATAGAAGTACTTAAGAAAATAAAGGCACTATGGAGAGGGTAGTTTATACTTGCTGTGAACAGGTTTCCACAATCTATCATGAATATACTCCTGAACAGAATATTTCTCATACATACTCTAATCTCCCATTTTGTAAGAAACATCCGAAAACAATTATCCTTCAGTAATTGATCCCTAAACCTGAATTTTAAATGAATCCAACATGCAGAGAAAATTATTATCGTGCTGTTTGTAATAACATAATACTAAGTGGTGTTACATTTTACCAAAGACTTCATTGATACTCTTCATCAAACATTGTTTTGTATTTTTGATTAAAAAACTTTTATTTTAAATATTAATGTTGAGTATGCTGATATCATGTGCAGTTCATGATGTGATGGGAAAGTTTTTAGGTTGTGCAAAATTAAACAAATCTTATGTTAATCAAAAAACAAATACATCAGGCATACGTGAGAAATGTCTAATATCTGCCAACCCTCATGATTTCAAATAGGTGCCTAATAGGGATTTGGGCATGCCTAAAATAAATATAATAAATATATCCAATATTTAATACGTCTGCATAGTGTCCAGCGATGTTTGTGGATTTCATACCAATATAAAATACAAATAAAAACGACTTGTCGACAATACGAGACTTGACGACAGAAATGGGAATATTAATCGCAGCCGCTGTAACCACCCTTTCGTCGAGGTCGTTGTATATCCCACAGCACCTTTGTAACTAACCTAACCCTCCACAAGTACTTGCCTACAACTTGCAAGCGAGAGACAGCTACTAATGAGACCAAAAACATCCACAGCCTACAGTTAGATTCATCTTAAAAAAAAAACCACGTAACGAGTATGATTTAGAGAATGATAATGTATTTCACTGTCAACTCCTTTTTATTATCTTACGTCTTTTTTTCTTTTTTTCGTTCTTACCTCGGTGCTATCAGCACAGTTGACATACGCAGTGTACAGAGTAGATTAGGCAGACACAAGTAAGGTAAAAAGACTTGGTTGAGAGTAGGTTGTGTGAGGTCACTAAGTATAAGAATCCGAGGATTAAAAAAATTTACGAGCAACATAAACCTTAGTGCCCAGCAGAAAAAGCAGGATATAAAGAGCAAAAATAATTATACCTAACACGTTTAACAGTAAACTTCATTTTCCATATTATCATTATGTTTTATTATGATAATAAGTTGTTATATCCGTTTATGAAGATGAAGAAAATAATCATAAAAAGTGTCTAAATTTAACTGCATCATACTCGACCTACTAATTACATCAATTACCTTTTTGTTATTCAAATCAAGTGATAAATATTTAACTTAAGTGGGCGATTAGTCAAATGTAACTCGTGCTTGGGTGAAGGAAATTACTTTGAGCTTTGTTATCGCTTTTGTTTCAGTCTCTTATTTTTCATTTAATGATCAAAGATGCAAAGTAGTACATGTGTCAATTCATCGCAGAATTTAATAGAGTTGGAAGTAGAAAATAAAAAATAAAAAGAGTTAGTAAAGAAGGACATATATTTTAATGAATCCAAATACATAATTAAACTCATTCGTTGCAGTTCAAAGCAATTCTGGTAGAAAATAATTCATTTTTCCGAGAGTTTCGATAAATAAAAGCACTTTTTTTGCAACAAACCAGGATTTCTAATAGAATTTCAGATTTATTTTTTAATATTTTAACAAAAATCTATTAATAATTTCAGATATCTATTAAAACTGTCAAGCCAATTCGCTGGAGACTATATTCAAACTTTTGCCTTTAACAATTTTTCACATAATTATTCTATCGGAATGTATCTGTTTAATCATAATACACGGAAAAAGACCTTGAATAAATTTTAAACTATTAAAAAATTTTCTCTAATTTTTTTAATTTTTTCATTGCAAATCTAACTGTTTAACAACTAAACACTTAAAGTGTTTACAATGTTAGACACTATAAACAAACTATAGTCATTTTGTAAATGAATTTTAAACGCTTTTTGCTACACGCAGAGAAATGTATAGTAAAAATTACCCTGAATTTTATGGTAATTCGGTAACAGCACAGGGTGAGGGTAAAAATTACTAAACACATTGTAAAAATTACTGTACAGTTTAGTAATTTTCACAATGTGTATAGTAATTTTTACCCTCACCCTGTGCTGTCACCAAATTACCATAAAATTCAGGGTAATTTTTACTATACATTTCTTTGCGTGTATTTACCAAAATGCTATTGTTTGTTTATGGTGTCCAACATTTTTAACACCTTGATCAGTGTACCTAATTTGTATTATTTCTTGTTTTGTGATTCAAGTAAATGAATGACTTAAAGTTCATTTTCCACAGTGTAAACTTAATCAAAAGTCAAGTGTCAATCAGTAGACGAACCATTTTCATTTATCATCCGTAAAAATTACCTCTAAACCAAGCTAGTCAGGAAATTCTTACAAACTTTACATGCATCCTAGGCCCCGTAGGTACTTTTAGATAACACGTAAGTAAATTCACTCGCTATCGTCGCATAATTCGCATTTTAGCCATTAAATTCTCTCATTAGTCCCTTTCCTAGTAGAGTTTCTCTATTTCATTTGAATTCATGCTGACTATCCATAAAATCCTCTCTTTAAAGCCTGTTATTGTTTAAAATAAACTCTACAATCAAAAAACTATATAGAAATAACTTTAACTGAGTCTTCTTTATTATATATGTAAGTTTATAAATTATGATTAAAGAAAATTGCTTAGAAATTCATGGATATGAAGACACATTATAAGTTAAATTTTAAAGATTACATTAATTCAATTCCTGTCACTTAATCTATCCTTCTTTTATAATATTGATGTAACTTCAATACATTAAATGTGAATGATCATTCAATGTTATGGCAATGTAAGTAGTGACCCGAGTAGAACTTTCGCAAACAATCATATGCTGATATTTGTTCCATGGGGGATTTGAACCTACGATAGCTAGTATAAACGCATTTAGACCAGTGACTTTACTATAAATAAATATATATTACATATATATATATATATATATATGAGAAATTCCTAATCAATGCCTAACTGTGATATGAAATTCAGAAAGTTAATAAGTTTATCATTAGGACGTTATTAGGCAAAGCGAAATTGAACAAATCTTAAGCTGTCCCTATAATACCTAAATGACAAATTTATCAGATATAAGTTGGGAATGCCTAATTTAGGCTGATTTAAACACTTCCTAATAAGGGCCTAATGAAACTTCAGGCTAGCCCAAGATAAATTCTACTCGAAAAAGCGCCCCAAATACTAAAAATGTTTAAAAACTTTTTGCTTCAACAACTTTTAATTAATTTCTGACAGACTTCCATAGAATTTATTTCTTATTCAGTGAAAATAAGCGAACTCAATCGGCTACCAAAAGGTAAAATTATTATTTATCTATAAAAAGAAATTACACTATAAATCCCAGTTTTCCAAAATACATTATTTTAATGCGGATAAGTGTGTTAAATATGACGTCACCCATTCGATTAACATTGTAGTCACTTTTAATCCATTTCTAAGTGTGTAACAAGTGACTACAATATTAATCAAATGAGTGACGTCATATTTAACACACTTATCCGCATTAAAATAATGCATTTTGGAAAACTGAGATTTACAGTGTAGCTAATAAGAAATAGGGTTGAAGTTAAAAATTCATAATGTTGCATTAATAATCAGAAAGAATCCTTGCTCACCAATATATTCATTAACAAATATTCTCAGTTTTTTTCATTAACACAGAATAATAAATCCAACCATATCGATTTTTTCCATGTAAATAACAATGTCGTGGTTTTCAGTTTAAAGCTCGTTTCTTTCTCACCCGTTATCCTGTACAGCTAAAAGCGTATAATACCTTCTAGTTTACAATTCGTTTTAATTAACTAACTCGCTCAGTAGAAAAAATATATTCTTTATCATATAAGGGTCCGTCAGAGATCAGATGAAAGTTGTTGAAATGGAAGATTTTCAACATCTTTAAAGCTCATGACGTTTAAATACTTAAAAGTAATATTAAATAATCGTTTGAAATTGAATTGTCTTCGGATAACATTCACATACTATAATGGGAAAATTTTTTTCAAATAAAGAATATAGAATATTTTAAAAAATTAATAAATAGTTTGTTTGAACAAAGAATTAAACGCATATTTTCCACAATTGAAATATCATTTGTAAAGGATTTTCCCAGTATAACTGAGTATAACATTCACAGTATTTATATTAAAATATAAACTCTTTGAGAATGAATAATATGTTTTATTTTTAAGACCAGTTCTATTTTCTCTTTCTGTTTCGAAGTGCAGTATTTAAGCTACTGAAGTAATATTGTGACTATGCTTCTGCAACTATTTTCCGTTAAGATACTACATAGACACATGTCCTTTATCTTCGTATGTTCGCACTTACAATATGTACATTTAACTGGACAAAAGCTCGTTAGTGGCTGTGTACGTAACACTCTGTAGTCGACAAACAACGGATCGTTAAAACTCGATTTACATAGTCTCTTGAAGAAGGTGTGACCAAAACAAAAGCAATAGCGAAAAACAAAGAGCAAAAGGCACCCGTGGATGAGTACTTTGGCTGGTCGTTAATGCTCGAAAACTGTTATATATATTGCAACTGGGATGAAAATTACGCCGCCAACTAATTACATTCCACTCCAATGAATTTCCATATATATCTGCACTCTGACGATTGGAAAACCATTCCCATTCTTTAACCATTTTCGCCTTTCGTTACAATAATTAGTGAAAAATTGGCCAAATTTAGTTTTTGCAGATAAATGAAAAAAATATTATGGGTTGAAAAATCTGAAATTTGCTTTTTATTCTTGCTATTCTAGAATGTATTGATTAGTTATCACTTTTTTATTGGTCTAAAGGTCGAACAAAAATAATTTTAGTAAAATTAATGAATGTAATAAGTTACAATTAAGTGAATCGAATAATTACTCCAATTAATAAATTTAATACTCAATTTGAGAATATTTATTGGCTAATTTGAAAACTCTTTTGGATTTTGTAATTAAATATTTAATCAGCTGTTAGTGATAAATATTTACTAGATATAAGTTCGATGATATTTTCAGTTGAAAAACAATATTATTTTGTATGTCTATTATACAGTACAGTTCACTGATACGATGAGTAGACGATTTTCCTAGTTTCGCTAATTTGCAGTTACACAATTCACATGAAACGATTAGAGCTTTCAACAGACAGTTATTTGATATTGATAAAATACCAACAAAAACTGATTTGGTAATGAGTTAAATTATTTATCAAGTATTGGTAAACGAAGAAAATTTTTCAATTTCAGGAACAGAAAATAACTTTGTGGTAACATTTTTGTTTGTTTTTGATGAAATCTTATACAGCAAAATGTAAATAGCGTAATATAAAAGCAACTGTACTGATATTTTTTTTAATATTTTATTTATATATCCTTTGGGAGTTGTTCTAGATTTCTCACTTTACACTTTTTCAACCTCAACTTGTACGTTTTTAGCTTACACTCATTTATTGCTTTATATATATACACTTTTTTTCCCTTTAATCTATATTTTTACATTCTAAAATGCTCCGATGACTTTTAATAGCAGATACTTGAATTCTGTGGAGTCAAATGCTTGTGTGATAAAGTAAACAATAAGGTGTTGAAAATGAATAATTGTTTGATATAAATATTTTATGCATCATTGTTTATTTAAAAATTCATAATAGTTTAGAAAAATCATAGACGAAAAATTATTAGAATGCATCAATAATTGATTTAAACTGTTTTTTAATTAATTTTCCATGAAGAAGTTATTATAATGGAATGGATTTTTGGAATTTGAAATTCTAAGATATCTTCATGTTATAAAGTATGTGGAAGAATGCAAACTAATTTTTAATAAGATGTATGTATGTGTGTACGTATTTGCATTCGTCTACCAAACTTTTTCTTATTAACGATATCTCAAGAATGAATAGTGATTCCGAATTGTAAATAATTTAAAATAAATTCTACCTATTCAGTGATCAGTGTTGACAAAAGATTATGTCAATATTTGTCACAATATTATTGCAAATTACTATACATGACTTGCAACAATTAAATTTTATTAAAATCATAATTTGTTATCAGCAAAAAAATAATTTCCATTGTACAAATCCATCGAAAGTAACACTATACTTGAATGATTTAATGATTTTCCTTCAGCCTTTCAATACTCTGATCGATACGTAATTGATCTCCCGAGACTAAATATAAAATTCAGTTTCATCTTCAAAATCTTCAATTTCTTTGATGTTCCAATTGCCACCTATAATTGAATTCCATTTTGGGAATCACCAACCTCGTTGAAGATTTTGGTGTCTTAAACTGATCTAAAAATATCATTTTGCTCATCAATGTCATGATAAATTTTTATAACATTGCTTGTATGGCATTGATACATTTTTGAGGTTCAAAATAAATTTTTTAATATCCATTTTTAACCTGAACTTTGTTAAAGCGGACGAAACAACAAAATTGAAGTCGAAAATGGGCGTAGATTATATGTATGATGATATACTTGTAATTCGAATTTGAACTTCAAAGTTGTAATTGAAGACTTTGAAGTTAAAAAAAGATTTTAAATTTTGTTTTGGGCTAGAACCAGAATTGCCTTCTGATCCACTTATTAATTGATTTTTCATAAATTATCATCGGTGATGCTTTAATCAGCATGTATGAAATGTATGCAGAAGGGCATGAAAAATCTCCGTTTGTAGAATCAATCACTTATGCGTACCCGAGTACAACTAAATAGGCCTAAAAAAGGCTTAAAACACACCCAAAATAAAAAAAAAACTCAATACAAACCCAATTTTAACTTAAACACATTTTTAGTACCCAAAACGAGCCTAATACACGCCTAAATTCAGAAAGAACCCAATTCGAGGCCAAAAATATTTTCCAAGCCTACAATGCACTCATTTTCTTAGATCATATTTGATAATGATAATAATAAATCATTACAACTGTTAAATTATAGCTCAAAAGTTAATGCAATGATAAATTTTTTGAATAATTTTTTGTTTTTTAGTTTCGAAAATATTTTTGAGTTCTAATTAGACACATTACACTGTAAATTTTAGTGTTTCATTTTAAAACATTAAAAGTGTCTTAAAATAAAACACTAAAATTTACAGTGTACGTCTTGTGGACCTAAAAAATAATTTTCACTCAAATCGAGCTTCCTTTGAGTGCGCCCAAGAATTCTTAAGTGATTATTTTCACTCGGAATGAGCACGTGGGTACGTATCATCAGTGAAATAGTACATTTCACACCTAGGGAAGACAATTAGACTAGCTTAAACCACGTGTTTACTACCTTTGCCTTTGGCTCGGGTTGTAATTTTACACATGGTTTAAGCTCGTCTACTTTTCCTCCCTAGGTGTGAAATGTACTATTCCTCGACGTTGCGAGATATCTTCAGTGACTATAAATCTTTTAATTAAATTGCCTTACATAAAATTTGCATTTTAATATTATTATTTTATGTAAAATTGATTTATTTTAAAAAAAATTCCAAAATTCTATTTACTGTCATCTAGCCGGTCTGGTTTAAGGTTGCTCGTCGTTTCTAAAAACGAGTGGTGCTCACAGGTAGTATTTTGGGGTAATTTTTGGAATTAAACTGGATACTTATGCGCGGCCAGAAGTTGAGACAACTCACCCTGATCATGATAGCATTGCAACTCATACTGGCAGTGTGAATGCTTGATAGAAAGTTTGTCGTGTCGGTATTCCAAAGAGTGCCCAGGCCATTTTACAATAAAATTTATTTGGTGATGAGATAAAGGCTTATTAGTGCTTTAAATATATTGATAAAAAATTATGATACCTAATCAATTATTAATTTATTGCAAGTTTAAACTTAAATTCGATACTTAAATAGAAGCATTACACTAATTAATATCACTTTTAATAACCATTAAATAGAAAGTATGTTTAAAACTACTTTTTAATGAATTTTTTTAATCCATAAATAATGATTATTTGTAAAATTCAAATAAAAAGAATGTTATAACTCAGTAGCAAGATGAAAGATTTCTCGTAAAAAGTTATTTTAGTCATACAAGTGATAATGTTAACTTTGACCGAGGAAACAGCATTGCCAACTTTGATCATAATTGTCAAAGTGTAAGAACATAAATTTTTAACTTCAATAAAACAAGCAGAACAGTAAACTTTGGTCATACATGTTAAACAATGAACTTGAATTATAACTGTTCAAAAATTTATCAAATAATAAATATTCACTTCTGTATAAGTAAATCGAATAAATATATTTTATTTTCCATTTTTCATTCAATCAATCGTTTTCATATTGTTTTAAAATCATTCTATCATGTAGAGTCAGATTTTACATTAAAATATTCAGTAAAATAACTACTAAATGTAACGAAAAATCATTTCAACACTACATCAATATTGAAAATTCAGAGAATAAAGTCTGAGCTCTTTTCAATTCAATTTACTAATAATTATTTAAAAAACACGTTTAAAACAAAATTTATTCTGTAAATTCTTGTCTACACTGAAAAAAGGATTTATTTATAGTTAACATGTTATGGTTACAATTAAAATTCTTTATTAACTATTAGTAAATTTTACTTCAATTAAAAATATTTTTTTTCAGTGTACCGATAACGTTATTCTAATTAAAAGCTTATCTTGTGAGCTTTCCTGAATGCAGTCATTGCCAAAAACCCCTCATTGAAAGGATCAACTCAAATTTAGTATCGTAAACCAACAGAAAAAATAGTTGACAAGACTATTGTATTGTAAGCCCATCAAATTCTCCAGGACTATTTTAGGTTGTAAGTTCACTTCAAGATCAGAATGTCAAGCTGAAGGAACAAAGTTATTGGCAAGCTGACAATCTCAACTGAAATCAAGTTTTCAGTCAGAAGCAAAATATTTTTCTGGGCGGAGTTATTTAAAAACGAGCCTCACGTGAACGTAGAAAAAATATCTAAACATTTCGAAGTGTGTTGGCTGCTTCAATAAACACATCCTAAGGGCAATGGTAGAGAAAAGCAAACGGATCGTGCCGATAAAATAATGGTCCTTGAAAGTTTTAAAAGATTTACGATAGTGGTTAAGGCTGTAATATGTTTTTATGCGCAGTTGACAACTTGATTCTATCGACGTTTCAGAAGGTTGCGTTCTCGTTTGAACGACATTTTTTCCCTCGTACCTTTTAAGATATGATTCGTTTCACCGCACACCTACAGCCAATCTCTTCACGTTGTTATCTGTTAACCTTTTCCCAAGCGTACAGTGCAACGGTCCATCCAAGTTATACTGCGCATGTTACCCAAGATATTTTCTGATAAGGCCTGACAGGAAGGTCGATAAATCATTTTTGCTTTTCCTACTTACGTTCTTAACGCTTACCATGTTTTCACCAAATCCAATAAATAACAGATCTGTTGAAAGTATATGCACCCCATATACCAACATATTATACACTATATTAGTTATATGCAAATCTATAGAGATTCAAGTAAAAATAAAGTGAAGAAACAAACGAATAATAAAAAGTATAACAGAATACACTTTCTGCTTTCATACTAACCCGTTGGTAAATTCAATTTTGCAAGATCTTTCTCGTGCGAGAGAGAAAGCAAATAGCACAACGAAAAATAGAGAAAAAGAACGATTCCTCATTCTGATGGTGCACCAACTTTCCTAGCTGGGAATAATAACGTCATACGTATGCATAACAAATCGGCTTTTGCAACAGAATACCAAAACTCTACAGTCTAGAGATTTGTCAGCTTAACAAAAGAATAAAAAAAGAGAGAAAAAAGTTTGTAGTTCGTCACTTTTAAATATTTCGAAGAAAAAATGCATTGTAAGTCATCTGACCTGCTACTGAAAACTTGGAATTTATCAGTCTAAAATATTTGATACATGCTTTAAATAATGTGAATGCTTCTTACTTTTTCATTGTCTGGAATAGGAAATTAACATAAGAAAAAAATGCATGGGAGTATAAAAGTTTATAGAGTCTAACTTCAAAAAGATTAGAATTTTAAATTCATTTTTCTTTTAATATTTGAGTTGATTATGTTTACACCAAATATTTGTTAGCAATGATAAATGAATGAAAAAAATTGCATAGTAATTTTTAAAAATTAAGATAAGTTTATTTATGTCTGGTTACTTATTTAATTCTGGAAATTATATTTTTTCCAAATATGAGATCAAAATGTATCGATAAAAAAAATATTGTTGTAACCTGGGTTTAGGGTTACCCTCTCAAATTTGCACAACCTCGGACTGAAGCGGTAAAAAACCAGGACAGATCAGACTTAAAATTTTTTACTAAATATTCTAAAATTTATGTAAATCTTTATTGTATGAAACGTAAAAAGTTTTATTTAGAACAAATCGCAATGATTAAAATTCAATATTGATTCCATTCAGAAGAGCGTAAAACAATGAAAATACATCCATAGAAACATTTTTTATATCATTTTTGATAAAAAAAAAACAAAAATATAAACCCGGAAATTTCGAAAAAAGTACCCCGGATAACCCTCTTAGTCAAAAAAAGAGGACATGTCTTGGAAAACCCGGACGGATAGCAACCCTACCTGGGTTCGAATTAGGATCCTGCGTTCATTGTTACATAGGAGAAGAGTGAGTAAAGTGGAACACGGAGGCAAAGTAAAACGCTCGAGAAAATTTACTTATTTATTAAAATGATTGAAAAAACGCATATTATACTTTTTGTTCATCACTTTTTTAATTTATTAATGCATAAAAAATTATTAAAATTTTTAATATAATGGATAATTTGTTAATTTGACTTTTTTCGTGGTGTTCCACTTTACCTCTTCTTCCCCGATACCAGTATATTTTTATTCAAGAAATTTAGAGTAAAACGATGTTTTTAATTAAAAAACAATCAGTACACAAAATAATGTAGGAGAAAGAAAGGCAAAGTAAAACGCTCGAAAAAATTGACTAATTTATTGAAATAAGTTGAAAAACTTTCATTGCGTTTTTTCATCAGTTTTTCGTTAGTTAATGCATTAAAAATTATTTATCGTTGTTAATACCCCATTTTTCTTAATTTAAGCAATAGGATTTTTTTCATATCAGTGTGAACTTGAGTAAACCCTACTATTATTATTGTTATAAAAATTGGACTTATTTTTATTTTCTGTTGGAGAATTTTTATAAGAATTGTTACTCTCATAAAACAAATTATTTTTCCAGAAAGTCATTCTTTTCTATCTATCACACGTCAAAATACTTAGAACCAACGCTATAATATATGTACATACATAAATAAATATTTTATATTGATTTTATTCAAAAGATTGAAATATCCTCAGGATTATTTATCATCTAAAAGCTACTGAGAAAATTATATTATTTTCAATTATACTCTGGCAGTCATACACAAAAAACATCTATGAAGCAATCATAATTGCACTGCTGATATTTATAAAATAAACATGTTATAATTCTCATGGATATTTTTTCCTAAAAGTAATTAATTCATAGACTTTTATTAGAACATACAAAGCTTTCTGTTCTTCAATGGCACTGTGCATTAGAAACTTTTTTTTAAATTAAAAGCTTCTTTTGCATGAGATAAAAATAATTTATCGATTTTTTCTTTGAATCGAAAAATTTTTCATGAAAACAAGCTTTAGACTATTATGAATATTAAAAAAGTTTCTTATCATTTACTTTTATTTAAAGTAATTAAAAAAATGTGCTTATTTTTTTCTCCGTGAAATCGTTTGAGTGAATTGTAAAGTTGCTTGTGAATGTAAAAAAAAAAATTATGCAATATGAAATAAATATATAACACTAAAGGAAATAGCAATTAAATTTTCGACGCTTAATTTATCACAACGTCAGGTCTGTGCTCGGGTAGTGAGATAGGAGCCAATAAAATCTCGAGAATTCACGTAATATCTTTTGAAAGTAATTTTACGCGATTTTTTATCAAGACAAAAAAAAATACTTATAATAATGATGAAAATTAATATTATATTTTAGAAATATTCTTCAAATTTTATTTATTTCTTACAGTATTTTTTTATTTTATTGATTATAATTACTATCTTCATTTGAATAAACTCTACTTACCTGTGGATGAGTTTTCTCACTCTCCTGCATTGAACCTTAATAGAAAATGTAGAAAAAAAGTGTACTTGAGGATAATGTTTCTTTTATTATGCGATTATCAAAAAGAATGTAACTAGTTTCTGTTCTATTTATATATTAAAAAAAAGCAAAATTAAAGCTAAAACATATGTGTGCAATTACTCTGATTGGCAGAAAATTTTACAAAAATATACAAAGTTTGATGAATTATTTTCAATAAATACATAAAATTTACTAAAAATTACTATATATTGAGCTTGTACCAATGAAGTACTCTGCTTGTGTAATTATTGACAATTTGGGTTCCAGTTCAAAAATTTCCCCCTTAGTAAAGACTGTTTTTTTTTCATATATAAATTGTGTTCAAAATTTGAGCAAACTTTTGAAACCTTCTTTTTCTTATTTCATTCAAACTACAATCTCAAATCCTACATACAAATAACATTTTTTTGAAGAAAATAAACTACACCTTCATCCATGACATCACACTATAACATGTGGATTTGTACAGAAAAATATATCTCTCTTGGTTTAAAAGTAATACTTTATACTAGTAGCCAATTAGCGTAAGACTGACAACAGACTTACGTATGGTGACCAAAATTATTATTCACATATGTATTTACCGTTGTTCTGAAGCAGACAGACATAAGATTTTCGTCAGGAAATTTAATGTCAGAAATGAATGACAATCTGACTCAGAAAGGAAACAAAAGGACGTAAGTCTGACGAAAATTTTGCTGTCAGGACTGACTACTAGAGTAATGGAACACTTCAGAATGATCCTAATGAACACATGAAAAAAATTGTGGATCAGTTTCGAGTTAAAGCCTCAATTATAAATAATATTTCCAATTTAGAATAAAATGCATACTTAAATAAACAAAAATCATTAGTTCAAAAAATTAGATATTGGATTTTAATGATCATTTTAAATAGTACAGTTTACAAAAAATATTAAAGATCCCCGAGTAAAAAAAATTTATTCCGAAGGCATGCCACCGGAGTTCACCGGCATGATTCAGTTTGAAAAGTTAAATTTTTTAACGCATGTGTGTTGTTTAAAAAGTAGTAAAATTTTTAGTGAGTTAAGTGTAGTAAAACGTGAAAACATTTTTTATTAATGTTAGTTAGCACTAAACCAAACAAACTAGTGATATGTGAGGAAAGGAACAGTTTTGTACAACTCAAAATTAATGACGAGTGAAAATAAACTATTGAATTATATTAGAATATTAAATGTGTATTTATAATTATTAACCCATCACAGCATGACGTCCGATAAATCGGATGCTAGAACATTCTATATATTGTAAACAATTAATTAAATTATTTGGTAGCTATATCGGATGGTCCATAAAATTATATTCATATATATATGCTGAAATTTTGCTTAGGCTTTTAATACCAACCCTAGTAAACTCTTTTAGTCAATTAAAATTATAATAAATGCTATAATAAACTTTATGCTGTAATATTAATTAATTAAAAAATTTCTTGTGCAAATTAATGATAAAATTTAATTATTTTAAAATAATCTCCCTATTTATAGTAAATTTCTAAAATACTTTTAAAAACCTCAAACCTGATTTTTTGAATTTTTTAATGGTGAAAATTTTATTTCTCAGAACATGCCAAAATTGGAACAATTGGAATTTTTTTGGAAATTTTTGTTTTCAAAACGTTTTCGGAACAAATTATTTTTACATTAGTCTTTTGAGCTTTAGCATTCAATAATACTACAATTTATGCTACAAATAATGTTATATATTGTAAAATAAGACCAAATAACAACTTTGGAAAATTAAATAATAATGAAAAAGTTTATTAAAGATTGACAGCAATTAATTAGAAAGAAAGAATCCGTGCGGTCAACTCAAGTCTCAGTCAAAAACTGGAGATAAAAAAACTCTCCCCTCGTTGCTGTAAATAATCTAATCGTCAAGCAATCGTCGTTAACTAACAAACTGTCGGTAGTCTAATAGTCATTAGATGGCGACATACAAATATTTTACAATATTAATGAGTGGTTCAATTGATTCCTAATCTGCATAGTGAATTATTGCAAAACAATTACATACGATGTCCGTGATATATTAATGATAATAAATTAAGCACTGAAACCCACATAATAAAATGTATAACTGGATGTAATATTCTGAATAACGTTCATTCTACTGGCTTAACCCACACATCCTGTTTTTTTCAATTATATATAACAGTTCTGAAGTGAGAGTAATCTATTTAACATATTTATTTCCTTTTCCACTTTTTAATGAATACAATGTATAATTTATATGCTTTAATACATTGCACCACTCATGTATCAAATGTTCTATTTAATCCTTATTTAAATTTTTCTAATTTTTTATTCCGATTCTAATTATTTATGTTGCTATTTATTATTTTCAAGTCTTGAAAATAAAACAAGATAATTTAATGAAAAATTATCTTTTCAACGTTAAGAAGGTAACTTTTATTTAATGTTTATCATTTTTTGCAATCATTTATGTTCTAATTAAAGATCAAGTGTTTAAAACAAAAATCCTTTGGAGCGTTATCTACACTGCAAACCCAAATGTGTGAATTGAATTATATAGTAATGAGAGTAAATTTCTCATGAATAAACGTGTGAGATTTGAACTCAGTTTACATTTTTAATAGAAAGAAATAATTTCGTTCGGGTCCGGATCAGGTGAATTTTGTCGAGGTCGTATTTGTTTTGGCACTTTTAAAGGCTAAATTTTCTCTGTTACGGAAGTTGCGTATGCAGCATGCAACGAAAATGAGATATTATAAAGTAAGTTGTTAAAGTGAACAAAATAACTTCAAGATGTCTATTTAAAAATATATGATAAAATAAAAAACACGTGTAACTAAAAATAAATTTTAAAAAGTACACGAAGAGAATTTTTCCACTAAATGTAAGTGCGAAAATGACAAGCCCACGTTTCGAAATTTAGAAGTAAAAATATTTTTGTTCAACAGTGAATTTTGGGTTGTCGTAAGTAATTCTTTTACCAAGACACCTTTTAAGTCTCAAGTTTACTTACGACAACCCAAAATTCACTGTTGAACAAAAATATTTTTACTTCTAAATTTCGAAACGTGGGCTTGTCATTTTCGCACTTACATTTAGTGAAAAAATTCTCTCCGTGTAGGTGTACTTATATACGCGCGATAGAAGTTATACTTTTCTTGTATACCAGAGATGATGTTTTGTAATAATTCAATTCATCAATTTGCTGCAAACGGATACAATTGAGTGTGAGGATGGGTAGGTACACTGAAAAACGGTTTATTTAATATGAATAAAATTTATGAATTATGATTAAAGATTTTTACATGAGAAATAATATTAAATCATTGTACTTGATAAGATTTCGATGGAAAATTGTACTCAGGGAGATTTGAATCGATGACCACGAGCTTGCGAGACTTGAACCTATGCCTTCGCTTACTCGTCTCACACATATAATTACACACTTGGGTTTGTTGTATAACTATAGAAGATTTTTGGAGCATTTTCAAAATTGTCAAAACAATCTTGAAATGCTGACGAAAATTTAAAATGATATACTAGTTCGAATTCTATTATATATGATTCTAAAAAAAAAGACTAACAATAGGTTTCTATCAAATAATAATTTTATGCAATTCATATTCTATTATAGAGACGATTCAATTATAGTACCATATCAACATTTTTAATGTTTTATTAGTTTTTGTTTTATGTAGGGAAATACGGGACAAAACGGATCCTCTGAAGCTGTTAATACAAAAGTTAAGATTGATTTGAAAATATGATTATCACTCAAATTACATTATTATGTGTATAAGTCATTTTAAAATTCACAAATTCGTCTTGCTCCGTATTTCCCGACTTCAAATATACCTGTTCGTGAGATTTTTGAATTTTTTTTTTTTAGATTATTTATGTAATGATGCTGGATTTGATGTTGCATTATTATTACATAAATTATTATTTTCAAACTAAAGCCAATAGCTTTATTGGAGTGATGGATCAGATGGGTGTTACACTACAAAAAATTCAGATTTTTGAAAATCGTTGAACTTAGATCATCATATCTTCAAGTTTTATTTCATAAATAATAAGGAAAGGAAGAGTAAAATAAAAGAGGGGGGAGGTGAATACTTTACCCTACCTTTCCCTACTAAATAAAATGGCATAAAAAATAGAAAAACATTTATTCACTGCAAACTAAAATTTCGTCAGAGTCTAACTATTTTTCTAAGACTTTAAAAGCTTATTAGTAACTTTCAATTAATTATTAAATCAAATTATTGTCTTTATTCCATCGATTTGGAGAAAAATCAATGCGTCAATAACGAAAGTTTCCAAAATTTTCTTGCCAAAATAAATATTCACCATTAGAAAAGTTCTTGGAGATAAAAATAAAGAAATATTATACAAATGCAGAAAAAATTGAAGCGATCGATTTCATAGGCATTGATTGCAGTCTGGTACAATGTCTCTGAATATTTATTGTAGGGGACTATTGTCACGTCCCTTGTCGATGCAAAACGTGTCCCAATGGATCTGCAAGTAGTAGAGTAGACAAGAATGAGAGAAAGCAAGATAGCAAAGCACGTACGAGGGATGCAGACTCATCTGGCAAGTGAAGGAGTAATACTCCGAGAGTAAAACCAGAGAAGCTTGAGTTGAGAAGAGTTCAAACTCATAGGTTGAGGTTTTGTCTCACCATTGTGACAACTCAAACAATACACTATCTCGATTGGTGCGTTCTACGCGCTGGAAAAAGTGAACAGGGAAAAGATCTTGAGTTTTTCTAGTGGCACTTCTCTATTTTTCCTGTTGTCTTATAGTATACTCGTTATTTCAACCTCAATACTACTTATTGCTGCTTTGTTTGCTTGTGCAAAGAATATTTTGTCCGAAAACAAAAAAAAAAATTGCTATTTTATAAAAGCTTAAAGAACATCTTCATGAAGCAGTCTTGATATTTGGTGCATGTAAGAAGCATCATCATAAATATTATCTATGCTATGAGAACTTTTGTAAGTCTCATTTATGTAATATAGTAACAAGTGGAAATCATTTTTCAAGATTAAACGAAAGTACTGAAATGTGCATATCATGGCAATAAGTATGCACATTTAATTAAAACAGTTTTTAAAGTATTGAATATATGGATATAACTAAATTATTTTAATAATGCAAGTTTACAAGGAGTTTGTACTCAAAGATAAAAGAGCGATTGCTACAAAGGTTTTTGAATGACTGAATTTGGGTTTAAAACTGCAAAAAGTTATTTTACCTCATTTGGAAAGGATCCGAAGTTACTTATTTGATATCTCAAGCACACATAAGGAACAAAGTAAAGATAATTGGAATAAACTTGACTTTATTTATAAAATTTCGTCTATCATCATTTGAGTGATTTTAAATGATATGGAAAATGATACTCCGTCATTTATATGAATAATCGTCGAGTTAAGTAGAATTTACTAGAAATGTCTCGTCAGTAGTTACTCGAGGTTTACAATCAATTCTAGTAAAATTTATTTGACTAGAAAGTCATTTTTACAAATATTGCTACTAATTTTATCGTCGAATTATTCAATAACATATTGAAAAAATTAACAATTTTGTAAAATGAGCACAAATATGTATTGTAAAATATATGAATGTCTCCATTTGTACACAGTTTGATAAACGCCATAATTTTTTGATAGCAACGCGCGACTGTTTTATTTGTAACTCCGACTACATAGGACCGATTAAACGTCATTTTCAGATTCGGTATTTGAATCTGTCATTTTAATAAACTTTCTTCTTTTAATATCTGTTGTCCTCATCCTATATTTTATAATATTTTTATATACAGGCTATATAAGTGCTCAGTTATGTTTCGGTATCTATATTATGGCTGGATATAGATTTCTACTCAATAATATTTGAAATAAAATTTTCGGACATTATTATATCTTGTTTTTTCTTGCAGTTCCATTTCTATTTATTCAAACAAAAAATAATTTATAAATTATTCAATAAGACTGTAGTGATTAGTTTTGATTGTTCGGTATAAGAACAAATATTTTTGATTAAAAAAAACATTTTTCCAAGCGATAAAAAATTTTTTATAATTTGTTGAAATACTTTTCAAGAATATGTTCGTAATAATTTATTACGAAGTTTGCTGAAACGATTTTGTTACTTTTTTCCAACATTAACTTTCTATCAGCATAGCGGAAACGATTTACATCAACTTGATTCGATTTACTAGATGATATTGTTAAGTTTTTTTTTCAAGATTTGACAAATATTCATAAGTGTGAATTTGTTTTTAAATACAATAATAATTTAAATCCCTAATAACTTTAGAATTTAGAATTTGCAAAACTAAATTAGAAACATTTATAAGTAGAAGATATCATTATGATTGATACGTTTAATTAAATTACTACTCAATACAGATACAAGAATACAATTAGTTTAATTGTTCTATTGATACAGATGTATTTAATTATTATATGTTCAAATACTATTAGATTGCTTCTAAATATTGAAACTGTATTAGAAGTAGCTATGAAACTAGATCAACTTTTTATCGATTGGAATAATTTAATTAATCAGTTACTGACTAAATTAATTTTTCATCAGCAAAAATCGAATTTAGGTATTCAATAATAGCCTATTAAAAAATTAAATTTCCTATTTAGCGTTTTCGGTTTATAAATTATCTCCTAAATTGAGACAATTTCAATTACACATTAGAATAATGATCTATTTTCATTCACATTTAGAGTGATCATGATAATTGTATCAATCACAATAGTCATGTAGGTTATTTTCAACTGGATTATAAACAGTGAAATAGTATATTTATTGATATGAAATAATAATATTCTAGAATTATTTTGATAGTTTAATTCAACTGAATCATAAATACATGTGACAATGAATAACAAAATAAATATTACTATTTGTAGTGTCATGAAATATTTTTGTTCTAAATTTCTGCTATCATTTTCCAACCAACTATTCATCACGTAAATAATAAAAAATAAGTTATATTGCTAGAAGATCTCTTTGTATATATGCATTTGAAAAAGATAGAAATTGCCAGGAATACTATTATATTTAAAAGCTAGAAGTATAATAAAAGTTACTTTGTAAAAATGCTCTACTATGAGAAATTTTCGAAATATTAATGACTTTAGTAGTACTCTTCATGTAAAAAATTAACGATCCTGTATTTTACTACAGAACTAATGACTTTTTTTATTCACTCAATTTTCGAATAAATGTTTTCATCTGCTTTAATCGAAATAATGTGAATGAATACTTTTAAAAAAAATAACTACACTTGATTCACTGAAAATTTTACTACTTTTTTATAATTTTTTGCTGAGTATCAAAGTGGTTGTTAGAGGCTGAGGGTTTTATAACTAGTTAATGGTTATTATTTTAAAACAACTGTCCCAAATATTCTTCAATAAATATTCATATAAATCTAATTAACAAAATTGTTACAGCTTCACAGATTGTAATTACATTTGATGATAAAAAAATGTTATTCTTTCAAAATTGGAAATAGTTGATTAATAAATTTTATCAAAAAATATTTAACGTTAATTAAATGAATTCTACGTTTTTATAACAATATGAAGACTCAATTGAATATATCCATTGAAGAACAAAATGAAAATAGCTAATACGTGTTTTCATTTCATTCGTAACTGTTCAGAATTAATCACTGATGTTGGGCTTTTTTTTTTAATAAACCAACCAACTACGTCATAACAGCATATTGAGTCTAAAACGTAATAATATCGAATAAAAAAAACTAAATTTATCTGTTCAATTCTTTTTTTATTCTCAATAAAATTATAAAAAATATCAATCAAAAAAATAGAATAAAATTAATCGAATCAAAAAAGTTAGAAATTAAATTAAATTTCCAATTTATTGTTTTATGATATAAATCGTATCATCGTAAATAATTCGTATCCCAACCTAAATAATGATAAAGAATTAAGTATTTATTCAATTATCGATTCTTCTTTTCTGTAGCACAGATTCGTCGAATTCAATTTAATGTAAAAACTTTTTCAATATAATTTAAAGACTCAGTAGCTGTGGTTTACCCAAATTCACCTGAACTTATTCGATTTGCTTGAATCAAGACTCTGGAAGTTGATTTATTTATCGCATTTTTTATTATAAAGATCTTAGAACAAAAAGGCTTCGAATAAAAAAAGGAAATTATTTCTACAAATAACTTTTATAAAATATTAATTACCTAAAGAATTTTGAAATCATTCATAATTAAATCATACCTTTGGTGCCATCATTTTCAATTTATTTGAAAGATAAATGTGATGTAGAAAATAAAGACAATAAACAGAGAAATTCTTTCATCAATCTGACGTCAAATCTCGCGCCTTAAAGCATCAAAACTTCAAGTTTAATTATAGATGTCAAAAGTGTACAAGAATCAGTCAGGCATGTGACAAGCAAAGCATTGAGGAACGGTATAAAGTCTAGGCTCGTGCATCAACCCTATCATTTCCGGTCGGCAATTTCTGAAACATTCTATCTCTGTCTCACCATCACACCTAACTTGCTTTATCATTATTTTCCTCTTTCTGTTCTATATACTCTTGAACATTTTCCATCCACATAAGCTTACTTTTTACAAAGTCTTATCCTTTTTCTCTTGCTTTTCTTATCCCCTTTACGTTATCCAATACTCGAGATACTGAACTATGCCTCGTTTCGTATATGTTCTTTTCGGACTATAGAGTTTTCAGAGCTTGTAAATGTAAGAAAAACAGTCTTGTTGGTAGAACAAGTATTTATTAAAAACTAATACTATAAATTGCAGTGGAATTCAACGTGTTGGAGCGAATGAAATTTTTTTTTCGAAATCATTATTAGATAATGTTGTACTGTTTTTTGATATTTACAATTTTTAACAATTGAATGTGTTATGAATGATTTGGAATATTTTCTGTTACTGAGATAAGAAAGATAGACACTTAATACGATAATCATTGCTAAAATATGATTATTAATAACAGTGCATTGGTTAAAACAATTGAATATTGTTCATAACAATTCGATTGTTGATTGGTTGTCTTGATTAATGGCAAAAAAATATTTAGTTTGAATTTTAATTTTAATATCAATGAATAAAGAAGCTATGACTGCACACACAAAAAGAATATCTTGAATGAAGAGAAACTATTCTCTCAGCAATCATGTATTTTAAGCAAAACTATAATATCTTAGCTCAAAAAAATTATCTGGAGCTAACAAAAAATTATCTTGGCTCAAAAAATATTATCTTGAGCTAATATAATATGATTTTCATTATATACAAAACCCAGTTTTCTTGAACTAAGATATTCTTTTTCTGTGTGTGTTAATTGTAAAAATTTGAATATTTTTAAGAATTTGTAGCCCCAAAAATCAACTTTTTGATTTAACAGAGCATCGTGTCTTACTCAGCCACCTTCTTTTCGAACATTATTCAGAAATAGTACCTGAGGTTTCGTGTATAATGCAATTCGGTAGAAAAAAGGTGTAAATAATTTGGTGGTATTTGTCAGCAAGGTTACCCTCTGTTCTGTATCCACGTTTTTTATTGATTACTTTTTCATTAACTCAAGTCATACTGGTCATAATTGTTCATTTTAAAACATTGTTTAATCACTCATTTGTTTATTTGATGATTACTCAAGTAATTATCATGTATCCATGTATACATTTATAAAAATATATGGATATTGTATTATTCATTTGCGGCACGATAAGTGCATTTCCACTTATTATTTTATTCATTATGCTATTTTATGGATATGTTGAATAAGAGTCATGTTGTTTAATTACATTAAGTATTTGATGTATAACAATTAATCATTCCTGGACGTTCCTCTTCTAGTTGACATATTTAACTTGTTTTTAATTTATAATCTTGTAAATATTTTATTCCAACAGACTTGGTTATTTGAAAAAAATTTATTTCTTATAAATTTAAGGTTTCTAAATATCGAATCCTACATCCGGTAAGCTGAAGGATTTAGGATCTTCTTGAGTGTGTCATCATAGAAGGATAAAATTGAAGTTTTTTGTATTTTGAAAGGTTAACACACTATGAAGTAAACCAATTATCTAACAAAGTTTAAACATTTAATCAAAGGGAGATTTTCTTTTGTTATGATGATTTTTTGAAGCCACCAATTTTACGAAAAAAAAGGTATTCTCAATTATTCGTTGACGTATAAAGAGTACATGTATTCTTGAAAGTGATTTTTTGAATAATTTAAATTTTCCGCAGGCTTGAAATAAAATTTCTTTTCAAATAAAAACAAGAAACTTGATAAAATGTGTTTTTTTTTCTCTCTTCTATACACTTTTTTAAAAATTCATCTACAGTCACGGTCGTCAAGTCATGAGCTTATATAGTGAAAAAAGTCGTTTTTTGCTTTGAGTATTCGTAGCTGGAGGGAAAATCATTGCAACACAACCACTAGAGAGTCATTTTAATGCTTCTTTCATTATTATTTCCATTTTTTTTAAATGCTTATAGCGTATGATTTTTTATTCACTACGTAGAAAATGATGGCATAGAAATGAAAGTAATGTTATTGGTTTCAACATGAGATAATTTTCAAAGTATAGTAAAGATATAGTGAGCTTCAAGCTTTACTTGTACAGAAATAGACAACGGGGCCATTATTGAGCCAGAATTAACTATCAAATAGTGTTATTATCCAGTCATAAGCCCAGTCATGCCATACTTGGGTAGTTACTTCTGCTTTGTGAATTTTTATATTTGTCAACAATCAGATAATATTATAACAAACCATTTATTTCTTTTTTATTTTTATTTATACTATGATCATTCCAGTGACCCTGTTATTGATTGGCAAGGTATTAAACCTACTTTATATGTTGAAATAAATAAATAAAAGAGTTAGTAAAACAAAAATATATAATGTTAAAAATAATAATATATGGCTTTGTTTTTCCAGTAATCCTTTAATTCTAAACTCCAATGTAATTTCGTGTTTTATGAATATTATACAAGAATGTATACAGAAGAATGAATTCATTTCTTCACGATCGCAAAATAGTTCCAATTGGACATCAATAATGTTCCATAATTCACAATGTGAAAGGAGGAGAAATACTAAGGCACTCCTACGATATCTATGCTGTAGTCGAACACAGGAGAATGTATGTGACAGCAATTCACTGCTGGTTTCACGTATGGTTGCATGAATGGTTCGTATCCTATTACGATGATAAATTGCCCTGATTTCATGAAAAGATGAAATTAAATTTTTCTAACATTAAAAAAAAATAACATGAATGAATGGTGGAGATAAATGTAAAAAATTAGATAAAATCGTTTGACTAAACAGAATTTTATTTGCTGTTATTTTTACGATTGATTGTAGGAAAGAGGGAGAGTCACAACGTATATGTACCATAAAACCCATCAATAGTAGTAAAGCTGCAGCCATAGGGAAGATAACAACTTCTATTATGTAAAGAGCAAATTTTAGATTGTGTTCATAGTCGATGTTGATCAATCATGTTCAATAATTGAGGTATATTACTAAAAATATATTGGAACAATGTGTTGAATATTCAGATTAGAAATCAATAAAAATAAAAAGCTTTTTTTATAATTTTAATAATGAAAATATTGAAAATAAGAAGACAAAAAACGTTAATAGCTCAAGATTCAAAAATAAGTGTTTTATTTCAAGAAGATTCAATTGTGTTAAATAGTTGTTGAACATTATAAATTATTCCATTAAATTCATCAAATATTTTAAATATTATTCTAAAGTACTTGTGTTGAAAGTTGTTGAGCATTTATAGAGAAATGAGATAAGAATTTTTCTTGAGCGATATTTTATTCAACATCCTATGACTTGATACCGTGAGAAAAAAAAAGAAATATATTCATGGTTTTATAGAGCTTAATGAGCATCATTAAACTTCACTCAAGCTATTCTTTATCGATAATACCAAAGAAAAAGTTAGGAGGAAATTATATATGAAACATAAGGAAGTGTGGGTAATGTAATGTAATATCAATTAAAACAAACTGTTAGTACTTCAAAATGCATTTACAAAATTACATATTGTAAAACTCATTCGTACAATTTCTGATACAGTAAGCGTATGTTTTAATGTTAATAGTTTTATTGAAACGATGTTATCTCATCTTGTCCAAGCTTCTTCAACCTTTATTTGATTGCTGCCATATTTGTTTTTGCTTCAAGCAATTCATTAACGAGTCCAACATAAACATTCTTTGTGTATAGCTCAGTTTCATTTTCTTCTTATCTCATTTCTCAGGTATTTCAATAAAGAAGATGGGTAAGTAGGTCAATTTATTAGTATGAAATCGTTGTAAGTTTGATAAGTTTTATTGGGGCATGCTGAATTACTAATATCAGTTCATCAAAACTGGGAATATTTTTGGGAGAAAATACTCTTCGAGGAATATCAATGGAACTTTTTTTATTCAAAAGCTGGAGCCTTGTAATTTGAAATTTATTTTCATACAACTTTTTTATTTTCTTTTCCAACCTCATTTTTCCATCGAATCAAACGAAATAATAATCGATTAAAAATGAGTATCTACGTATCAGTGAAGCTTTATAACAGTTTTTGTGTTTATAATGGTCCAACAACCATAACACGTCAGAAATAACATACTTAAAAATTAATTGAGATCAAAGCAACTTCGAAAAAGTTCATTAGAAACATTTTTTAATGGGCGATCGAAATATATGTATTTATTTTTTAGAATTTTCATAGATTATCAATCACATCTTTCCTTTTTTTGTAATTTTTCGGAATCCAGTACATACTTGTAAAATTAGAATGAACTTAGAAGCTGGCTACAATTGCTTCTAGGGTAATTCTATTGATTTACGAAAGCCAGATTACTTTTAATTTTAAAATAATGTTCATTGGGTAATTGATGATTTTTATTTAAAGATCGTTACTAGACTAAGATTCCAGAGAAGATTTCAATTTTATCGTTGAAAAAAGTCCGACAAAAATATTTTAATAGAACATTTATACCATAAGAAATTTTCCTCTCTTTTAATATCATTATTTAAAGCATAAATTTCTCTCAAAAATATTTTTAAATGTAATATTACGCTTGAAAAATAAATAAATGAATTAGTAAATATTCAAAGTTGATGGAGATAAATATAGCTCTGATCTACACAGGAGTAATTTTATAATTACAAAGAAGAAGATATTTAATGATTTTCAGTAATTATTACTTATTAATTTTTAGTAAGAACTTGTACATTTGACTTTACAGTAGAATTTTCTGAGTCTAATAGCTACTATGTTTTACGGAACATACTGGATATCAAGGAGGATATCAAGGAATGCATTCGTTGATATCCTCTTAATAACAAACTAGGAATACACTGCACACTCTCTGAGCGCGCTGTCTCAAGTCAACAACATATAAAATTATTTCATTTTTTTCTTCATTTTGACAATTTAAAAATAAAATTGACCAATCAGCGCACGAATAAAATAATTACGCCTTTCAGATTAGTTGATTTAATTTTGTATTCTGTAATTATTGTTTTTTGGTATTTGTTACGGTAATTTGAAATTTTTTTATTATTATTATCATTTTCGAATTATAATCTACGTGATTTTATAAAAAAAATATTATAAATATTTAATTATATTCACACGAAAGGGTTTTGTAATTGTCTTTCTTTGCCTGACAGTAAGTCATGAGTTTTAATGGATAGGAATAGGAGGAGGAGAAGGAGAATACCTCCGTAATATTAATTCTCAATTTCTAAAAATTGTTTATGTGTCAAATGTATAATTATTAATTGAACAATGATAGTTTATATTTTAATAATTATTAATATTTTCAATCTAATTAGCAGCTTTTATTTATAAAAGAATAAGATTAGAAAATGGCATGAAAATTTCTAGATAACAAAGTAAGTGATCCCGGCCCCAGGCATGTTATCACAGTTCTAGATAATGTTATTACAAGGGATCAGTGACGAAATTTCTGTATTAATATCCGACAATATGCTATAATAGTCTACACTCAAGAGTATCATTTATAAAAACTAGCCCCAACAACAATTTTTAGTTGAAACGATCCGTTCCGTTTAAAAATATTACGCTTCTCTGTATTAAAAATATGGCGTGATTATTGTATGCTTTCAAATGTACTAACAACATATTGCCATCTTTTTCTTCCCTAAGAGATACAAGCGTCCTCACAAATCACCCCCTGTAACTTCCAATCCTCTTCACCCCTACTGAACATTATTCTCAACAGATGCAATGGAGTGTGAGTTTCTATCGGTAGAAATACGTGTTGTATTACACTGAGGGAATAGAGGCGTTATTAAAAATTCTTGAGAAATAAAAGTAAAAAGTTTACTAGGATGAATTGAACATACCTTCATTATAACAAAATGAATCATTAATAAAATTAGTATGAATAAAATTCTTTTTGTAAAATTAAATTATGTAGTTAATTTGGATTCTTAATTGCATTTTCACTCCGATTTCAAATTTATTACAAAAATGAAAAAAAAAACATGTAATTTTCTTTCTAATTAAATAGACAAAGTGATGAGTAGTCTCAATTTTCTACAATTAATTAATTCTATTTTTAAATTATTATTTGAGTTATGGAGAGGAGCTCGGAGCAAGTAAAGGTGGATTCATAGAACAAAACGATTTTTTAAATGTTTATACATAATAATGTACTTTGAGCAATAAGCATATTTTCATATTAATGTAAACTTTTGTATTAACAGCTTCAAGGGATCCGTTTTGCCTCATTAAGTTAACAAAAATCGTAAATAAATAAATTCGTAATTTATTTTATTGTAGTTGTTTTAATATAATAAATTGTTGATTTGGCCAAATTAATTTTTTTATTTTATCTATTAATATTTTACATAAAAAGTGATAAAATTTAATAAATCATTTAGAACAGTCAAATAAGTTTAAATCTAATTAAATCCATTGATGATTATTTTTATTACTGTTTAACTATAAATTATGTAACAAATTTTATTTATTTATTTTAAATTTGAAAAATAAGTTGTTCTATAATTGAAATATGTGCAAAAACTTGATCATTAATATTATTTATTATCGAGATTTAAAGACAATATTAATATTGAACATCAATCTTTATCAATAACATTTACTTTGTAATTTGTTGGAGGTTAATTTGATATTTAGACGGTCTTGAACCAAGTAAACTGAAATAAATTAACCAAGAGTGTTTCTAGTCAGACTCTAATTAGGGTCCTGACCGGGAAAACCCAATCAGATTTTTTTTTGTCAATTTCGACCAGGCTCCAATCAACAGTCAGATTTGCTATATTCAATTTCTACCCACGTAATGATATGTACAAAATCTTCATATAATTTAAAGACCAATTTTTTTGTGTTTTTGAAAATGATGTAATGGCAGTAATACTTTATCATACCATTACACATTTCGTTTCTGCACCATTCGATAAATCTAACCGAATAAAGTATATCATACAGCATCAGCAAAATTTCAAATTCATTTAATTTCAAATTTAAGTACTTAAATATCTAAACTATGTGTCATTTCATTGATTACCAAATTTCTGAAAATAATGTCACACATAAAAGTATGATTCATATGCGTTTTTTATCGTCACTTAATCGTAGATGTGTAATAGATGTAACCTGGGTACATAAACACATAGTAAAGTTCAGTTTGTACCGCAAAATTACTCAAAGATTCTATTTATAAATCATGAGCCGTAAATTGTCACATTTCGGTCACATATCTTCTGGCCATCATTTGATGAAAGGTAAAGGACGAGAAAGTGATCAATAGGAAGCCGTCTGTATAAATGCGTAACCATTCACGTCGAATGATGAATTGGTCCAATTTCGTGGGCAAGAGATCACGTAGTGACGGTAAATTTTCGAGAAGTCGTGACCCGGACAAGCCGATGCCAAGCAACAGAAACAAAGCTCGGGGGTTACTGAATTCATCTGAACATGTATGTGAGGATGCGACATCTATCAGGATGTATAGTGTGTATATAAGCAAACTATTTTCTAGTGGTGTATGAACCGTAAATCATATCGACAGTCATACAGGAAAATACATTCGAAGCATTCCCGAAACCGTTGGCAATCCTTTGTACTTCCTATTTGTACTAGAATATGTAATCACAAGAGCATGTGACAACAGACTCACCGTCACCCTCTTCTGTGAGATCAGTGAGACGGTGAGAGGGAGGTAGATGTTATGAAGGCGAAGAGAGTAGTATTCTACAATCTCGGTGTTGATACTCTGTTTTAACAGTAAAGCTCACGCATACGCAGTTATGTACATAAACACATTCATATTGCTTTATTCACCCCAGTGTCGCTTTCTCTCTTTCTCCCCAACACTAACCATGTTGTAATGTAAAATTCCCGGACTTAGAAGAGACAGAGAGGTAAGCTTGGATACACTAACTGTATCTATTGGTGGGGGATGTATGTATGAGTGCGACCAGCCATAATTACCGCATACGCTGCGCCGATGAGATTAATGTCGCTGTCGTGATGCTTGTTGTTTCATTCCCCTTTCAGAGGGTGGAAGGGGGGAGAAGGGAATTTTGTTCGTTTAGGAAAATTCATGTGAAAGCCTATAGCCTAGTCTTTCATATTATACACAGATCGATATTATTTCTGTGTCGTACAATGATATGTGGAATTTTTATTTATTCAATATACCCTTGGGAAATGTATTAGTGTAAATCACTGAAAATAGTGAGTGTTTACTGATTCATAATGATAAACTACACTAACGAAACTATTAAATACAATAAACAAATGAATTGTTTAAATCAATTAACTAAGTGTATTTTTTTATGACCGATCATTTTAGTGGAATAGAAAAATATATTTTTTAATCCTGAAAGGTATTACTTTGTATGATTATTTATTTTGCAATTTAATCATTTTCGTTTTTAATCTTAACATTATATGTCTTCATTTATAAACAACTTTAAAGAAGATTTCTTTAAGGAAAATAACATAAACGTTGATAATTACTTATGAGCATAATAAATGAATTTATACAATTTGTTATGCACATCCCTAAATTATTTTCAGTCTAGGATACGAATATTTTTGTTTGTGAGACAAATCGTTTTTTAAATTCAAGTGTATTACACATATATTTTATTTATCACTTTTATATCATCTTAATATAATGTGAAATGTTATTTTATATGAATGCTATTTAAATGCAATATTAAAAATTTATTTAATTAATTATTAAAGAAAATCATTAAAGTCTGAAGTAATTACAATTCTCTAAAGTGACTAATCAAATACTAATCACATTAAGATTCATTATGTTATTTAATAAAATAATTAATTGAAATTAGAATACATCTTTCAAATATAATTGAATCAATACAATTCTCCAAGACAATCAGAAATTTTTTTTTACCAATTAATTTTGAATTATTATAATTAGGTAAACATTCCAAGTATTTTTAAATGGTTTTTACTGATTTATTTGTTAACATATGATTTATTTAGGAAATAAAAATAAGAAAATGGAATATTTGATGGGTCTCATTATTTAAATATTATTCATTTTTGTTTCAATTATTTTAACAAATCAGTCAAATCAATTGATTTAAATGTTTCGTTACACATAAATGTTTGTAATTTTTTTTATCGATACAATTAATAAATTTATCTCTGTTTGAACATTTTTATTGAAATTCCGTATTTAAATATGCACTTTGATGTTTACAAACATTCTGTGATAGAAAATTAGCTTAATTTAAAACTGATTCACGCTTATTCAATATTGAGAAAAAAGTGATCTTCTTTTTATTGTAGATTAAATGGAACCTCCGGTGAGTTATTCAAAGTATTCCATATGTTAGATGCTTCAAATTTAAATTAAGTCCCATAATACAGTGCTAATTGATAATAACTGCAGGTATGTGGTTAATTAATGGTACTTGTGGTATAGAGAAGTAGAATATGTCGTATTTGTTTTATTGTAAAACAAAGCGTATTTATAATTATTGTGAATACCTTGAGAACTCTAGTGTAGTAAACTTTATTAACGAGCAATTGTGCTTAATTACACTTCGATGAAAATAATAATATCTCTTAAAAAAACAATGTCATATAAGGTCGATTGAATAAAGTATTTTTTATTTATAAATCTTGAGTTTTAATGAATAAAAATAATTCACGAATAAAAACAATTCTATAAATTTTTATTTTCTCGAAAATGTCAATAAAAGAGTTGAAAATTTTGTGTGAATTAAAAGTAATGGGATTAACATGTAAAGTATCAACAAACTTATAACAATTTCATGGAAATTTTATTAAAAAATTATTTATTAGTTTTTAACTTTCTAAGCACTCAAAAACAAATAAAAGCCTTGACTTAGCTGCTGATGTGTGTGTTTTCGAATTCTAAAGAAGAACTTTGTAAATGAATTCATTTGCCCATGAATGGTATTAATATTCTATTTGCAGTTATTACAGTAACATTGTTAAATAGAAAATTTTTTTTTATAAGCCCAGTTTCGTAATTTTTGTTAGGTAACGTACGGTTACACGATGAGAAACGTTAGTTCCAAAGCTTCTGTGAAGCAGCGCACGGTTGCTTGGTATTCCGCATGCAAAAAATCATTGTTGGTCAATATAACCAAATTTTTAGTGCATAATTGATACTTTTTCCGGGATGAATAGCAAGTGGTTCACAATAACCAATCCTGACGTCACTAAGATGTGTAGTGTACATCATCTCTTTGACGGTCTGCACCCACAAAGGAAATTCACTCCTATCACTCAGTCTGCAAACAAACTTGCTTTTTTGCTGTCGTTGTGATTAAACTGCCATAATTGCTGTTATTTCAAATTCACCGGAAACGGACTGTGTACATTTTGTTTATGAATCTTTTTCTAATTTTAATTAATATCACTTCGTCATATTTATAATTAGCATAATAAACGTATATACACTGCAAATATAGCGTATTTAAGTTCTATGCACTGATCTGGCACTTGTCAGTAATAAAGCTGAAACGTCAAAATTACGTAATACGCGATTCATCCTCATACGTACTATTATACATACATTTTTTTTGACAATGGCCCTCAAAGGTACTATAAGTGCTCAAACGTACCTCTTTATACTTGAAGAGATCTCCAAAATTTCCCTCATCTGTATACATTATATCTATATATGTATATTTAGAAGTTAAACTTTATAACTTTTGTATATATTGTACCGATTGCCAGTTTAATAACCAATATTATTATTATTTTAAATTTGTTGGTCCTGAGATTCAATTAATGTTAATCCATTGTAAGTTGATTTTTTTTTATTTTATAAACTTTATAAATTAAATTAATAATGATTACTATTCGATCAAAATATCAGTAATTTTATCATTGACTGTTTGAAACCTTGTAAACATTTTTTTGTGATTTTATTAAATAAACTTTTTTTTTTTGTAAACGTACCACGCTTGGGGACTACCCACACGGAAATCCAATGTATCCATAATATATCTATGAGATATTTGAAATATATCCAAGATATATCCAAAATATATCCGGGATACATTTAGGATATTATATTTTTGGCCGATTTTTATATATCCAGAATATATCCCAGTAATAAAAAAGATATATTTAAAATACTAACAGAATGTATCTTATATATATATCTACATAAATTTTTAAAATAATAATAAAAAAATTGTAAAAAATAGAAAATTTGGATTATGGATACATTGGATTTCCGTGTGGATAGTCAACTGATAACTATTTATATTAATGAGTTTATTACCTGCCCTAATTAATATGTACCTTAATTTATCTGCCTTTACTATTCTATTACTGATCAACATATTCACTGCAAATCCGGGAAAATTTAAGTGTTTAGTAATAAAATATTTAAAATGCTTGATAATGAAACACCTAAGTGTTTACAATGTTGGACACCATGAACAAACTATAGCATTTTGATAAACGGCAAAAAGCATTTAAAAGTCGACTATAAAATTGCCATTGTTCGTTTATGATGTTTAATATTGCACTTTAAGTGTTTAGTTTCTAAACACTTTTATTTGCAGTGTTTGTATTTACTGATTATTTCTAATTTTCGCCCTGTCATAGTAAGCAAAGTTAGTCCTTATAAATTACTCTTAACTACCGAGAAGCATAATTAATTATTTTGATAATTAATAATGCCCATATACTTGTTTTTTATTTGAAGACTAGAAAACCATTACAATTGTTTTAAACAGTTATATTTTGGTCAGTGCAAAATAATGAATATATACTAACTCTTTTACAATGATTCTTACTGTTTCATCTAGTTAGCCAGTTCGTACTCAGTTTTTTAATAATTATTTTAAAATAAATTCTGTTGCTTGCATTTTCTTTTTTTTTTAAATTTTGTACTGTTTTATTTACTCCAACACTAACTTACGACAACTATTTATAATTAAATACAAAACAATTGACTGGGAAGAAGAAGAGTTGACATATTTTTGGCCTAATATTGGACCAATTTAACCGGCCTTGGTCCAGTGCTAAGTTAAGAATAAAATAACTAAAAATGAACCTTTATTCTTACCAGTATTGTACAAGTGTATAATAAGAAATCGATCGCATAAACTTTTTTTTCTGAGAAAATAAGTTCTGACTTCTAACTTCTTCATCAAAATAAGACACGCAAGTGTTATTTTTTTGCCAACTCAATCAAATGAGGGGGGCTGTTCATCGCAGAAAGTGAACACATTTATTGAATAAATGGTCAGTTTCTCGATAGACTAAAGTGTATCATTGTATGTTGTATCGTAGTTGAGATAATAATCTGTGATATAATTAATGGTTCAGTAAAAATGATTAACTTTATTCATTGGATAATATTCCAAGACAAATTGAATTAATTTTCTTTCTCTCTTTATCATTAATCACAATATTTTATTAGTTAAAAAAAATTATTTCACTCAGGTGAAAAAATTGATCTTTCGTATTAGAAAATATGTTCAAATAGAATCATACATAATTTAATTGAAAATTCATAATTGTATGAATTATAAAAATATCAAGTTAGATTGTGTTTATTTTTTATCAATGATAAAATTTAAATAGAATCTAAAAAAATTTGTTGACTTCTTGTTTTAAATGGAATATCTGCATATCAGTTAAGTTAATGATCATTTGATACATCTTTTATTGTATTACAATTAATAATTTATGGCTGATTCTAACACGAAGCAAACTTTAAATCAATGTCATATGGGTCATCAATGGATCATCTGCACTTTGAAGCATTAAATTAATGTCATATAGAATCAAGTAATCTAAGCATTCAATGCTCGATTGCTGAACAGATCGATTTAATTTTTTTTTTCTTCGATGTAAATATTTATTTTAACGTTAAAAATATAATATTATGATAAAACATAAATTAATTAACACACGATCAAGCTGAAAAAAATCATAAGACATTTTCAAATATTTCTCTCGTACGGTTTTATTTTATAAATAAAACTCTATTTAATTTTAAAACATCCGAGTAATATCAATATTTTTAATCAAATTTCAAATAAATTCATTCATGATTTATATTCACTTTTTATTTTTAATAAGCTTTCATGAGTGGTTTGTTTTTTTCTTTGAATTTTTATTAAAGCTTTTCATATTTACAAGTCAATTACAGTGGAATTTTTTTATAGTAAGAAAAATAGTAAAAATATAATTTATATTACAATGGAAGAAAAAGACCAGGAAGAAGTATAATTGTTAATTAACTAGTACTAAAAAAACACAATTGGGTTTATTATTCGTAAATTGTTCTTTTCTCGTATCTTAATAAACTATCTCTTCTTAAACTGCTATTATAGTATTTCTTTTCTCTCTTTTCCTCGACATATTTTTTCACATTTCGTATGCCTAAATTTCTATGTTATGAACATTATTTTGAAAAATAAACCATCGAAAAGTGATGATGAGGTAATAATTATTTTTATATCTATATGAATAATAAAGAACGTAAAGAAAATGAAAACCCGACAATATAATGGAGAGTATGGGAATTAGAGGGTCAAGTAGTTCGATATAGTCGGCTTAAAAAGTCCGTTTTTTTGCTATCAGCGATTAAGCCCGGGTTCAAGCAATTCAGTAAAAAAACGAGAAAATGGTACTCAAGAGAGAAATAATAATTCTAGATCACAGTGTTATTAAAGTTCATGTAAAACTCAGTGAGCTACTATACTAAAAACTAATAACAATGATAACGATACCTGATACAATAAGCTCTCTGTTTTAAACGAATATTCCAAATAAATTTTACGGAATTTGACGTTATTACAATTTAACTTAATTTTGTCACACAGAAGGAATCACTTCTATTTCTCATGACATTTTTTTTATGTTAAAAATGAGTTCTTATTTATTGGCAAATTTAATGTGGAACTTTTTTCCTTAAAATAATAAAAATAATATTAATTATATTGAAATGATGTTTTTAGGGAAAACAAAGACGAAAATTTGTTAACTGTCAACAAGATTAATAAATAATAAATAAAATTATTATGGAAATAAATAAATTTAGATATTTATAAAGATGTCACAAATATAATTGTATTTTTGATTTGAATTCAAACAAATACATTTGTACAAATTATTATCAAGGTTCTTTCATAAAAAAATCCTCGATGATATTTTGAAAAAATATGAGCGAAGAAAATATTCTTCAATTTTTATTTTTTTTAAAAAGAAACACGTTTTTATTATTTGATTTAAACCCCGATCCACTTCGAACTATTTTAAAAAATGAAAAAAAAAAGTTTTTTAAATTGGAAACAATTTGTTTGTTGTCAAGATTTAGTTGAAATATTTATTTTCATTTTGATTATCACACTACTGAAAATAAAAAATTCCTAAAGAAGATTCTTAAGAATTAGAGAGTATTTTGTTTATGTAATTACAAAATCGGATATTAAAAATTTTATATTCATTTGACCATTTATATGATTTTATTCTCATAAAAAAAAATCATCAGCTAAAAAATTCGTTTAAAATAATCCTAATAAATTCTGTTTTTAATGCCATTTCAATCATGTGTCATTCGAAACACAGGCATGTGTACTTTAATGATAGGATATGCACGTTTCAAATGTAGTAGTGACTGTTAAAAATGAAATAATGTGTATCTTAACAGCTATGGATAAAACAACTGCGTTCAGGTAAATATTATTTTATAAAATTAATCTTTTTCTCGACACAACTATTTGTTTTTTCCCTAACCATCATCACAATAACAATTAAATATCCTTATTTTATAAATTAACTTTACTATTTTATGACGTATTAAATAAATTCTAAGCATTCCTAACAAAAATTACTTTATCAGAAACAATAATTTACGTTAAAATAACAATTTTAATTTTTTTAATAACAAAATGAAAAAATGTATTTCATCAAGTTAGAAAAAGTATCAGGAATCGCTATATCAAAAAATTTTAATATAAAAACTGAGTTGTTATGTGCAACAGTTTCGAAGAAAAGTATGCCAGAAGCTTTGATATTGATTTTAAGATGGAAATTGCGGAGTCAACTTTAAATGGTTGTGAAACGTAAAAAAATCGAAAGAATTGCGTTTCTACACAAAACGTTTCAAAATATATGTTTTCTCTCAGTCTTGTATTTTGAAAATTATTACATATATTCAATAACTTAGCACACTATAAACGTCTTTTATATTACATTCAATCGAACAATCATCTCCAATTAACCAATCATATAATATCCAACCATCTGTGATGTAAAAAAAGAAAATTGAAAATTCAAACAAATAAAACTAATTTTGATCTTAGTTATCAGTGGTTCTGGTGAAAAAATAAATACTGATTCTTTTAAAAATCACATTTGAAAAGTATACTAATTATATATAAAAATGTTTGGATTTGAATTTTATTTAGTTAATGCATGATTAATGTCCAATTAAATAATTAAATCGAATTGAATGTTTCTTGACTTGAATTGAATACGTATTTTAATACAAATCTAAAATAAAAGTATTAATAATATAATAATTAACACATTATTAATTGTTTACTAAAATCTAGACATATTAATTTGTTTATATTAATAATTAGTCTTACTTTTTTAATAGACTAATGTGTTTCAAAATTCATTATTCTAATGAAATACTATTGTAGCACATAAATCTTTATAACAATAACACTCTGTTATTAATAAATTGAATAGAAATTTTTGTTGTCTAACTCCAACTCTGAAACTTGGTTGATTATTAAATTATCCAAAAAAGGTTAACGATACCAATAATTTGAAAGCTTCCTAATTTCAAAGACAAATAATTTTCCAAAGTAACCAAAATAAAAAAGGAATTGGTGCTAATTTAACTGAGAAGCGATTAGAAACAGATATCCTAGAATCTTTAAGACGAAGGGATTCATGGGTATGGTATTAAATACTTGGGTTAAATGATTTATCAGGTGAATAAGGTAATTTACTTGTGATAGGTAGGAGGAGACGGTTGGCAATGTGGACCAGCATGAACTCGATGGACGCTTGAAATTAATTCGTGATACCTTGCAACGACACGGGGGCTTTAAATAATTAGCCCTCAGAATGCACAGCACGATTTTGTCAAAATCCCAGTATATCTAAATCTACTGAGAATAATAGGGTTTAATGGACAACTGACATCATTTTAACGTTATATATTTAACTGGCTTAGACATGACAAGTGCTCTATTATTTTGTTAGAATATTAATCAGGATTATCATAATTATTAGCATAAAATTCACGTGCAAATAATTGTTTTGTGATTAAATAAAAAATACTGAGTGAAATAGTTTCATTCCATTATATTATTATTGTAATGCATGTGTTATGATGATAATCTGATAAATACAAGTTATGTTTAAGGTCGTATAGCTTTCAGAATTGATTAATGCAATCGGATATACATTTCATCAACAAATTACAATCTTCCCTATAAACCCTCGAACTATTTAAGATTAGCCAATATTATAAAGAGGAAACGTCGAAGGCTTTTAATTCTGATGTACAAATACTTAAAATGTCAGTGAATCGATCGACCAGAGTTCATTGCACTAACGAAAAAAAAACTTACACTTTCTGAAATCATCTAGTACTATTTTACCAATATCTTCTTCAACGTAATATTATTAGAATCTTACCTCATTTATATTAATCGAAGTAGAATAATTTCATTCAGCTGTCAGCTTTATCACACTTGGAATATTTTTATAAATTACACTTCACACTTAATCGTTTAAACGCTTTTTTACATATAATATTTAGCACAAAGTGTTTTTCACTTTAACTCATTTTCTAAGTGATAGAATGTATTTCTTTACGATAAAACGTAAAATATGATTATTCGTAATCTTTTAATCTCAATAATCCTAAAATTTTATAGCATTTTTAGATTTAATTTAGTTTAGTTTTAAATTCCACACATTTACGTTGACTAACAAATGATCATCACTAAACACTAAACACTTGGGAGTGTCATTGATAAGAAGAGAAAGTTATCAAGACGACAAGAATTGCCGAAGACTCGTTATTATCTATGGCACAAATATATGGTTGATATAGGTTGGATGATGTTACTAGCACACGGAGCACACTGACGATGGAGGGTAGAAACGCGACTCACCCCTAGTGGGCTCGAGGTTTAACTGAGTGTGAGAGAGTAAAACGTTGCTATATTCCGCGCATGCTCTACTCCACTTCTTATACGAATAGGCTTGTATAAGAATGGAGGGTGTCACAGAAAAGGGAAAAAACGAGGGGCAGATTCATAGTCAAATCACTTTTATCTGAAATGCTCTACATAAATATTATTTCTTCTTTATTTTCAACCCAAATATATTCCAAATGAATTTTTTTAGTTAAAGATATAAGTCAGCATTTCTGGTGTTTCTTTTACTGCTGATAATCACCGTAACTGTCAAGGGAAATTCAATTAAGAGCTTAAACAATTTCAAAAATGTCTATTAGGATGCTTGGAAAAAAGAAACATCTTAGTGCTTTAAGGAGCTATTAAAGTTCCCTCGATATTCATTCAATTGACGTTGATAAAATAGGAAATTACCTTTTAAAGAGGCTTTTCATAATCAAGGGAAATTTCTGGCAGAGAATAACCAGCTAAATCGTAAAAATACCAATAAAAAGAAAAACAATATGAATGAAATTTATGGTGGAAAAAGGAGATAAAAAGTCAGAGAAATAATTTTCAAATTCGTATGAATAAATAATTTTACACCTCAAAAAGCTTTTTCACAATTGCATATATGTATGACTTATCTCTATCTCTATCTCATTGGTGGTTGTCTCATTTACTCTCTTTTGCATCCGACCAAATTCAAATGGTAATCGAACCATCGTAACTACAGAGACGCACTGTATTCGACTCGATAAATACACGTATCGCCAACTGCACCTACAATCGATCCGATGGATTCGATTGCTGGCTTTGGCAATCGGAAGTGAGCGACGAGGAACTATTAAAAAGATAGCTCTCTCTCTCTCTCTCTGGCTAGCTACCAGATCATGAACCTGTTCACGCATATCTAGATATCTCGTTATCAATATGTTAGCTAGGGTCATACGTTCTTGATGGACATTCTCTATATCTTTTACACAATGAATCTATCAAGTAACGTACTCAAATATTTATGAATATACATACAGTCTACAAGATACGGTTTCTCTGTGGTTTTCATTTGCACGCAAGCTCTACATTTTGCTAATATATAATTTAACATAAGATAACACCATCAAATGTGTGTGCTAGTGATGGAGACAGAATAGTCTCACTTTTTTCTTAAAAGAAACAGATGATGGTCAGTATGATAAGAAAAATCTCACCAACATCCCCTGGGGTTGTGAATTAGTTTTATGTGATACAAAATAGCAGAGTCATTACTAGATAACATATAGCTTCTATTCAAAAGCTCTTCATTCTTTCTATGTATTTTTCCACAAATTATGTTTAGTGCTCCATTCAAGAGACTTGAGAACGTGAGAAATCCCAGCAGTCTGTGCACTAGAGACAACAATTTTCCTACAAAACTGAGACATACTCTGAGAAAACAAGCTTGTAACAATCTTATCAATATTCTGAAGCTTTTCATCTAGCTTTTTTGCTGTACTATATTATTATAATAATATGCAAAATCATCCAACATCTAGCTTTCTGGATGTTATGTCTACTCATTGAAAATTATACTGTGTACAATACATACTTGGTTCGATTTTAAATACTCTCATTCTTGAAATATTTACTTTCTCTTATTGTTTGATTCTCTTGGTTTGTTTAGTTTTCTTACTCTTCACGAATAAAATAGAATAATCTCTTCTATGCATGAATATAGTCACCTGAAAGCATGTTAAAGTTAGCAGAGAGTTTTGCTAAGAAATATGTTTGCATATAGCAGTATTCCAGCTGCTCACAATTGCTCGCTTTACTTGATAAGGACTCTACGTATTATCCTAAGTATACTCCAACAACTTTTCATGATAAAAGATATATATTTTGGAAAAGTTTTTGTACAGCAAATTAGTAGAACGACATTGTCAACAAATCAATCATCCAGAAACCTCTCTCATTCAGCCTTCTATTTGACTTTTTTCCCATTTTATTGCCGCACACGACACTACAAAAAATGCAATTTATCTAAACCAATGAATGATCCTTACCAACAAGCATTCTATGGTAAAACGAGTGCGCACAGAAAATCGATACGCTTTCGTTTTAACAAGGTGGCGAAATGCAACCGATAAGGGTGATATTTATTGCTGAGTTTATTTATAATCTACCTCAAAAATACATTGCATTCAGTATGTATATAGTTGAACATATATTTGTAGAAAAATTCTAATCATTATAATTTAGTCATGGCTGCCCGGTGTACTTCCCTTTTCCTCTTGGTAATCATTCATTCAGCATAGTCACATTGTAAACTGGCGATAAATATACCAACGTGAATGCTATAAATCTCAGATAATTGAATTTTCAACATCCATAACTGTTGCAAGTGCGACCTCAGGAAATAGATACGTATAGATGTACTTGGACAGTGTCTCCTGTATGTAATGTTAAAGTCATAGACATGATAGCATGGTTGATCAAAAAATTGGTATAAGTCTCTTCTAGTCTAGCAATTAAAAGGTAAAAGAAAATCTTTTTCACTTCATTTTTATTTTCTTGTTTTTTTGAAGCTGTTTTTATATTGAATTTCGTGATCGTTTAAACTTTAAACTCTGGAACAAGCGATCTATGGTAAGTGATCTGAACAATCAACGGGAAAACGCAGAAAAATAATACTAAAAGCGTTTCGAAACGAGAGATTTTTCACATGAGTGTCACAATGAAACATGCAATTTTTCCAATATTTTTTGAACTCTAGTAGTGTTTGATTTACAATTTTTGTTCTGATTAAACAGACCACTGTGATCAACTCTATTTCAGTCATTTTTTTGATTGTGAATTAAATTTTTATTTTATTTAAAGTTAAAATATTCAATTACCATTTTATACGAACTTACCAGCTTTATCTAAATCTTTAAAAAAAACTTACCAATATTCAAAAAGCAAAAAAGGGAATAAGAGTCAAAAGTTATGAAGTAGGAAAGCATATTTTATAGACAGCGATAGTACAACATGTATACTACAATCAAATGATCAATTTTAAAATCAGTAAAACGTTTTCTACATCATTAAGACTTGATCTACTCTGTTGAAGTTTTAGGAAACTTTTGAGTAGCCTAATTAAATTTTAATAAGTATATTTAATCCTCGACTGATCTAATGATCTGCTTGGGTTCTGATTCGATTTCTTGGTCTTGTTTTAACTATTTAAAATGTTCTACTCTTGATCATGACCTAGTCAATTAACCTTTACTGGACCATTGAAAATCCGAAAAACCTAAACCTAAACCTTTTCTTGCCTGTTGTTATCACAAATCCATACTGAAAATCTAAAAAACTGATAGCTTTTTTAACTTCCAAGTGTAAAGTTATTGTAATGGGTCCGATTTTGCGAATCCCGAATTTGATATATTTTCACTCTTCAAAGTCCCCAGAATCGAAAACAGTTTTTAAATGGATATCTGTGTGTGCGTATGTTTGTATGTGCGTTCAGAATTACTTTTCATCTCGATTATCTAGAGAACGATACATGATATCGACGTAGGACCAATTGCATTCAATGCATAATTACGCAATTTAAAACTGATTAGGTTTTCAGCGAATGTGATTCAACCGTTTTTGGTACAGGATCAAAAAACTTAAAAAATGGTAAACTAGCTGCATTTTGTAAGTTACGTAACGACAACGAACTTAACACTGCAAATCTCAGGTTTCACAAACGTGTTAAAATAACACGCGTGAAGTGTGTTCAATGTAAAATGCCCATTAACAAACTATGCATGACTTGTAGACACTTTTGACACATTTCATAGTATGTAAAAAATCTATAGTTTGTTTATGACATTTAACATTGAAGAGGCTAAGCGTTTTGAAAGTGTCTACAACTTGGATTTGCAGTGAATTCCCATTAATTAAAATCCTTAATTTTGTCATCTTTTGGGTTTTTTGTTTATAACAATATATAGTTGTCTAGAGTCATATGAAGTTATTTATAACTATATTATATTAATCTCAGTTGTCCATAATGTTAATCATCTAATAAGTAGAATCTGTTTCAAATGTCTTCTTTATTCAATTTATTTTACACTCTTTTTTTCGAAATCTTCAGTGATTCTCGAGATATCGAAAAAGAAAAAAAATGTGACATACACACATGCACATACATCCATATTTAAACCCAATATGCTTTCAAATGTCTCAAAAAGTAAAGGTATGATAAAATTACGAATTTCAAAAATCGATCCATTTACAATAACTCCCTAATGAGACCTTAATAATGATAATGATAACAATTGATTTTAAAAACAAAAAAAAATATTTTCATCCTTCCGGCTAAAAAGTTAGTCGTGTGGGCTTTTCGAGTCGCACTGAGACCAGTAGAGAGCACTGATATTTTTATTCCATTGATTTGTCATCGTTCATCAAAGCTTTTCATAATTATAAAATTATTCTTTCATAAATAAAAGTTAGAAATACATTTCAGAGGCCAAAAAAGTTAATTAATATCTTGGAATGTTATTTAAGGAGACTTTAATATGTTATTTCGATTATACAATACATAGAATTTTAATTTATATCAAGAGTATGATGAAAATGAGCTGGAGAACTTATTCAAGCAAAATACTATCGTTTAGTATAATTGAAAAGTACAGGATAGTAAAGGGAAATTCTTTTTACACTTTTAAAGATCACCTTATTTTTCATCAAAAATAAGCACATAATATCACAGGAAAACTACTTAAATTCTTGTGTATCTTAGTCGTTTTTAATTCGTTGAGACCTGAAAGTTCAAAACTTCCTTTGACAGGGGACATCTAATCAAAACCTTCTTTCATCTCAGCCCCTGCTTTTTCCTTAGACACCTTCAAACTCTACGTCCTACTGCTCCTGACACTTGGTGTAGAAACTTTTGATTGTACCTAAGTCGAACGAAAGGTAGATAGAAACGACGAGTAAAAAGAATAAGTTTGAAGATGCTTGCGAGAGCCAACGATTCCTTAGTTCTCTCTCTGCTGTCTGTCCTTCGTATTATGTACCATTCACTTCTTTACTTTAAGAATACCCTTAATTGAAATCGAGGGAAAAAACTGCTTGAGTGAACTGAAATTCCAAGTCATTGCTTCTTCTTCATACGAAAATATCATTAAATATTTTGATAAAGAAAATATGAGATAATCGATGACCTTTATCACTTCTGTCATTTGACACTGACTAAACCAACACCAACACAAGTGTCAAATACTGCTTTCAATGTTAACATACATTACCAGTCGCTATACTCAATACAGAAAGCTTGTTCAATTGTTAAATTATTTATGATTTTTTTTATTGTAATCAATATTTTTAATTCTCCTATCTGGTAATGAGATTCGCGAATATTTATTTACTTACATTGTTTCTTAGACAAACTGAGTTACCACCTGAAAAAAACTGCCCTTAACGATTCTGGATGAAGTAAGGAAACTCACCGATTTAAAAAGAAATTTAAGCCACTAGACTTTTTATCAAAATTCATAGAAAGAAAAAAAACAAAAAGTCTTGAGCACTCTACAATATTACAAGACCTCCTATTGCACAAAACCTATCATGATTACTCATTGTCTAATCAAAACACGATTATAATTATTTCATAATTGACAAAATAAAATTTATACTGTTTCTCAAAATATTAATTATCTTCGTCAATCAACATGAATTCGTATGTCCCCTGCTAGTAAAGCCTTTGAAACGAATGTCAAAAAAATCGAGGGAGTCCTTAAATTTCTATACTTAATTTTTGTCATAGCTTTTGAATTCTATTGAATGATCTGATCTTTATTTACCGTCAATGTTAAATGTCTGATCTGACAAACTTTTTTTTATCATAAAAATAAAAAGATATCAGACCAAGGGATTAAAAATGTTTGTTTTACTAGAGCTAATTCATCACGATTTTTTGATGCGAAAATAAATGCATTGAGCTATTCAGGATAATATTTTATGTTAATCATACATATGGAAAATATAAAAGCTAATACTGATATTTTTTTACTGAACCATGAAGCGGAATTTTATTGTATTAAATAATCTGTAATCAAAAAATTAAATAAACTCACTGCGTATATATCAACCAGCGTTAATAATTTATATTACGTAGTAAAATATTTAAAACCAAAAAAATATTTCTATTATACATGAAATAAATTTTATATAAAAGCAAATAAATCGACATGTTTTCACTCACCACTTGAAAGTTAAAAAGACATAAATATGTCAAAGAGCGAAAATTTTAAATCCATTATTTGACCAAAAAATTTTAGTCTCTATAGAAAATAATCTTTGCACCAATTGGCTAGAGTTTCTATACATCAAAGTCTACTTTAAAAGAAAAATTGATTAAATCATTTGAAATTTATTACTCTTAATGGTTTCTTTTCCTCTTTCATAAATGTACTTTTCCGTAATTGCATTTCTCTTCATCAATAGTATTACTTTGATAAAAAAAAATCTGAATCAATAGATTTCAAATTGTATTTTCTCAAATTTTACAAACATCTTCAATATAAAATGATTTTTTGATGTTATTATTTTTTTAATTAATTATTTTTTACACAGTAAACAGAAATACGTGTAAACATCAAAATCACATATGTAAGATAATTTTAATAAATTATAAAAGAGTTAACAATTAATTATCACACATACATGAAAACGCAGAAAAGTAAAATAAACAAAAGATATTTTAGATTCAAATTTTTCCATGGTAAACGAGATATGTAATTTTGATCAAAAATTTTGATTTCGTTCCTCAAATTATTTCAAAAACCTGACATGTATTCACTCATTTCAAGTTCGAACAAAGCATAGTTTTAGTTATTACCATTCAAGGTCGCTAATCATTGACACGCCATTAGCTATGATAATCACTTTGGGTCATCTAACAATAAATTTTACATCAAAACGATTTAGAATACATATCACACTAACCTTCCATAAATGTTTCCTCGTTGAGAATTGATTGTTATTTACAAAGATATACTTGTAAAATAAAATAGACGATAAAATCATTAATATTACACGAGTATTTAATCATTCAGAAGATAATCCACTGATCATTAGAACAAATAGTTTGATCGTTTAAAAATAAAAATTCTGTTAAATTACAGTTTTAGAAAATTGAATTCTCAAAATTGATTTAAGCTTCATTAAATGTATCCTTTCTCAGATAATGAAATTTCACCTTTTCAACATTTCGTAATTTTATGCTCACATATATGAAAATGGAAACAAGTTATTTCAGAATGAGTAGTTAAAGTTTGAAACTACAATTTATTACTCGTCTTCCTCTACACTATTATAGAGTTTTCATATTTCAATGATAATTAAAAAATGAATGCTATTGCATTATAAATAATGATAAGAGTAGTGAATGTGAGAACATATATTTACCTGAAGCTCAACCAAGTCGATTTGTGATCACTGACTCTCTGAGTTTATCCAGCCAAGTTCAACTGAGCTCAACGACAATAATTTATCTGCGTTCCCCGAGGCACTGTAATCGTCCTGTCTGCTCTGATGGATTAGGATACTCGCTTGTTGGAAACAGTTGCGTTTTCATGTGCCAGTTTCAAAATCATGTCAACCCCAATTCAAATGATTTAACGACCTTACATATCGTACTTGTACTTCATTTGCACCCTCGTACCCGAAAAAAGTTCACAAAATCAATTTATGGAAGAAAAAACAACACGAAGAAAAAGCAAACATTGTTCACGTAAATTTATTATTTAATATTTATCTAGTTTTTTAGCAATCAATGTTCTAGAAATTCTTATCATGCTAGTGTACAGTTTTATGATGCCTCGCAGAGTTACATAAAAACCTCGTGAATGTGAAACATGCATCCGCAAGTTTGCAAGTGCTCATAAAAGCCTTAGGGTGTTGTTTAACGAAATGGATTTTTGCATTCCATAAGTCCATGCGTGACCAAGTTAACATGGTAGATGGAAAGATTTACAATGATTTTTAATACTTAATAATACATTAGACAAGGTAATTACTAGGTCAATATGATAATTCGTCCAGAGAAAGGTAACTACAAAGCCGGTGAAAAAACATAAATTAATCGAGGGGGTTGAAGATAAAGTAGAGGGTGATTTATATTTTCATCATTCAACTTCACTGTTTTACCTTTTTCCTTGTATAAGTAAGTTAGTAAGCCAACCCCTCGACTGATGGCAGCATATTCTACCCAAGGCAGCTTTTATCAGCTATAATAAATATATGTAGCTGCTTGAGAATATGCATTTATTAAATTTAGATACGAATATTTTCATGAACGGTGATAAATTTACAGTATATTCTTATACAATTGTTCAGGTCAATATTTAATACAAGAATTTAAAAATGTTACATCTTTCGAAAAACTTCATTTTACCAATGCACGTACAATTCTACACTTGTGGTGGATGTTAATGTAGATTCCACGACTCTTTGATCGGTAAATGGAATTTCTGAAAGATTAAAGCTTTTTTCGGTCGATAAAGTTGAGCATTTTTATGCTTCATCAGAAGTGACTTTCTCAGTGGTGGCAGACACAGTGTCTTGAACAGGAACTGGTTCATGAATGCCCATCCACTTGCATCTCTTTTGAAGTTCCAACCGGTATCTTGGGTGATTGATGGCATAAACCCAAGGATCGATACAAGAGACTGTTTTTGCAAACAATGCTGGCAGCATGGTAGCAAAAGGTGTCAATGCCTCTCTGCAGAAAATTTTTTTTTTTAAATAAGTAACAACAGGAATATACTATTGATTTTTTTTCATAAATGAATTACCGATTGCCAAACGTAACTGTCATCGTCACGACTGCATAAGGTGTCCACGAGCACACAAAGAGGAAGAAGATGGTGAATGCAACCTTTGCTATTTTCATTTCTACGCTTCTTTCTTTGTCCTGATTTGATTGAAGAGATTTAACATTCATCTTTTTAGCCTGTTAAAAATAAATTGAAAAGTTAGGATTGTACCAAGCTTGAACACAATCAGATGAAACTGGAAATTAAAACCGACTTGTTCGCGAAGCATCTTCTCATGGTTTCGGACGGATTTCAGTAGATTTGAATAAAATGTGATGATCAAACTCATCGGTATACAATATGACCAAATAAAAATGCATGCAACAAAAACTCTAGTATCTTGGTCTTCAGTTAAATAATCAAAAGTGCAAGTGGTGAGAAAACCCTCTAAGAAACAAAAATTATTTGTATTATATAATAGATCAATGCCGTTTGATAATAAATATATAGAATTGAAAACCATACCTGGTACATATCGTCCCCAGACACGAGTCCAGGGCAGAAGGGTGAAAGGTAACGTCCAAAACCACGTAAAAGCAACAATAACTGCTGCTTGTTTGCTGTTTAACCGACCATCGATCGGACAAGAAATAGTCCTACAAATGAAAATTGTTAGTATGATAGTTTTTGTTATTTTCATGACTGTTCACACAGCTGTCCTTGTAATTCATACTTATATCGATCAAATGCTATGGCTGCATTATTTATAGCTGAACCTATCCCAGACATACTTCCAAGTGCCGCATAAACGTCACATCCGAACTGCCAGCCAACGGGACGTTCCAAAAAACTATTTACTATCAACAGCGGCATTTCTATAGCCATAAGTAAATCAAATAATGCGAGATTTACTATAAACATATTTGATGCTGTTCTCAACGTTTTGGAGCTACAAAGTGAATAATCGATTTTCTTTTAGGGTTGAACAGTTTTTATGTCTACGTCGACTACGGATTAATGGCATATTATTTACTCACGTTGTAAAAATCCAGACAACACAGCCATTCCCGATAAAGGACATGACCATTAGCATGAAATAGATCAAAGCGAAGCCAATGTGCCAATATCGTCCTGGAGCGAGAAATCCTCGCCAATATGGATGAACTAAATCCGAATGTTCTGGTGGAACATTCCATCCCAACAATCGGTCCTGCATTTGAGTGACGTGTCTAAAGATGAGAATAAATTGTTAAAAGAATATTCAATCTTTTTCCAAAGCTACACTTGATTATCCTTTTACGTCATTGATGTCGTACGTGTAGTAGCAGTTATCAAAGAATGTAAAATCACTGGCGATTGTGATGATGGTGTGTCAGTGAGAGAGGTGAAAGAGAGTAGAGTGCATGTGACAAAGAATAAGGACTCTCGATGTCTATTGCAAAATTAAAACGGATTGAATAATTACTGGAAAACAATACAGAATGATTAGCCTGGGTGTTGCTGAATATGAATATAGGTTGAGTATAAATGTGAAATTCTAGGTAGACTGACTCGACATTGAGAGTTACTCGGGACATTACGCTCCATTCTGCAAAACTCGCACCGTATACTCTCTCTCGTTTATTTATTTATTTTTCTTTACTTTCGTCTCATCCTTTTTCCTTCTTTTGATTCTCACTATCCTGTCGAGTTCACTTTAATTTTCCCTACTTTCCTTGGTTATACTCCCCGAGTCAGTTGCCAATTTCATTCGCTCGGCCGTGGCTTCCGATTTTCCTTCTTTTACTCTTTTTATATCCTTCGACTCTACCTCTCTTTCTTTCGTTCGACACAATACCAAGTGATTATCAAAGAAATAATCAGGTACACTCACCCAACTCCTCCTATTCCGACTCCTCCAACAAAAGCCTGCATCGGACTGATTATGTTGCTATCGTTCAAGTACATCTTGGTTTCTTACTTTTGCCACTTATCAATTTTTTCTTTTCTTTATTTCCTGTCTAAAGGCGTACCAAAGTAAGCTCTAATTAGTTGATATGGAGGAATGAATATCTTTCGTCTGTCAAGTTCAACAGAGACTTCTTAAACGGTGGAGGAAATAATATATAATGATTGAAGTGGTCGCTATCCCCCCCTTTAAAACCAAAATTTTCTAACAAGTATTATTAATATGCTAAAATCACGAATCTGTGAGGTAGGATTGTTCTTATAGAGGTTCGTTTGATTTCACGCGAGGGACAATCGAACACCACAGTAATATTTGAAGTGAGACGCGGTGCGATATTGTTGGGGGGTACGTTCCGCAACTCACTTGATCTCATGACACAATGCTATTCCCTTTTATATGGACTTGTTTAAACATTCCGGATGGCGTGCTAGCTGAGAATTTAATTCGATTTACAGATGAAGAAACCTTTTGTTCAGCTGAATCCAACCGGTCACGCAATTTTATATCAAATTCATCCCCTCGGCAAATCTTTCCTCACTTCTCGTGTCCCTAACCAGCCTACTTTGTTTCACATTTTGCATTATCACTTTAATTTTATTTTGTCATACCTATTTCTTATTCACTTGTATTACCTTCTACAGGATTTATTTGCATTATGACGTATACAACACAAAGTCAGTTGCCACACAAGGTCGCTTTGACATTTTACATTTTAGTACGTAGCTGCATGGAATGATTTAAATTTATAGAATAATCACTAATGTTACGGTAGATTAAAAAAAAGGAAATTATTTTAAATCATGGACTAATTTTGTAATTTTTTATTGATAAAATTTTTTGAATTTGTTTTATCTTTTTCCATTTTTATATTTTACTTCTGATTAAGATGGAAGGAAAAAATAAAAAATTTATGGAAAAGTACAAAGTAAATATAATATTCGATCAATTCATATATAGAGCAATTTTGCAAAAATTTCAAATTCAATCAAAGCATTATACAGTATTAATCGTGAATTACTTTTAATTTATTTCAATATTTTTATACGAAATTTTTTTCAGTAAATAAACTACAACAAATTCGTTTTTGATCTAATTATTAAAAAGAATATCCTATAAAATGTGTATGATACTTGACTTTCGGAATGTAGAATATATTTTTATCAATAATTGAATTTTTTATTGAAACATTTATTAAGAAAATTCCGTATGTTAATTTAACTATTCATTTTCACATCACAAATTTTTTTTACATATGAATAATTTAATTGATCTTTAATTCAAAGTCAATGGATGATAAAATATGTAAATGATTAATGAAATGGTTTTTTTACACAATATTATGTTTTATGTTAGCACAAAAATTTTACTCAAGCCATTGACGAAATATTCTACCTCATTATTCATTCATTTATTAATATTTAATTAATAATAATGTTGTATATTGGCTTGTAATCTTTTGTACATTTCTATCAATTATGATTAATTATGAAATATTTTCATTTATAAATGATTATTCAGTAACCAACATAGAGCTCTCAATGAAAACTATCTGTAAAATGGAGATTTACATGGGTTTTTCGATTATATAACAATCAGAATTATTTATTATAATTATCAAAGCTTTGTTGATTAAAATTGAATTAACATACATGAAGCGAATGTTGAATTATTAAGAATTATATTTAATATTTCTAAATACAACAACGAAATTCAGCTGAAACTTTCTCCATTGGAAATAAACAATTTAATACTGAACCATCAAAAAATTAATGTTAAAGTTATTCAATTACCAAAGATAAAGATTCCCTCTTCAGAAAAAAAAATCAAAATGTAAGTTACAAATAACGAATTGATGAATGCAAAACTCTGCATTGTGAGAATTTATAAAACACATTATGTAATGATCATTGAAATTATTTGAAAATTATTGTACAATGATATGATGATTGAGGTACCTAATTATTTTTACGCTAGAATTCATTATTGTCAGATATTGTAATAGAGTCATTATTGATGATTAACGTTTATGAAATCCTGAGATTTACAGTGTACTCTTCAACAATTTTCCCCCTTACTTGACGGGTTTGGTATTTTTCGGGGCTTGGGATTTATTCCGACTTCCTCCTTCGACATATGTTTTGGATTCAGGGTATTTACATCTGTGAAAGTAGTAAAAGCTAGTCGTTTTGGAAAAACCAGTTTATTCTAAAAAATTTTACACCAATATAACTTACAAATCCAAGTTGTAGACACTATAGATTTTTCACACACTACGAAACGTGTAGAAGGTGTTTACAAATCATGCATAGTTTGTTTGTGGACATTTTACATTGAACACAACGTATATGTTATTTTAACACGTTTTTGAAGTCCTGGGGTTTGCAGTGTAGATTGCGTCCCCGATGCTATATATATATATATTTTATTAATTTAACGTATCATGTACGATCATGTTCAGAAAATATTGTAAAATTTAATTTCTCTATAGAATTACAACATTGTACGATTCGTGCATTTTGTCAATATGAATTCCATTTTATTGTCTGAACGTAAGATTTTCGTCACCAAGGTCAATTTTTTGTTTTTCGCTTATCAATTAATTTATAATTTTTTATTCCCATTGAAGAGCAATAAAAAAAATTCATCTCCATAGATTATTATAGGGGAAAAGGGGGTAAAAAGGAACTCTATAGAAAACTTTTAATCGAAAAAATTATTCATTATATTAAAAAATTTTAATAATTTTGAATGCATTATTAAATTGACAAATTGATGAACAAAAAGTGCAATAATTGTTTTTCAAATTATTTTAATAAATTAGTATATTTTCACGAATGTTTTATTTTGGCCCCGCGTTCCAATCTACCCACCTTTCCCTATTGTTTAAAATAATGATGTTGTATTGTTACATTAAAACCATTCTTTTATTTATAATAAAATGATTAAGCTAAGACTAAAATTTTTAACCAATATATTTAGTATAATAAATAAGGTTTTCGTTGAGAGTCTTTTTCAAGTACTCTCATGGATACTTAAGTATCAGTTTACATTCATCTGTTGATGGTTTTATTACTTTCCTGATGATTGTACCAGCACATCTATGATCGACGCATAATCAGTACAAAGAAAGAGATGTTTGGTTCTCCATCAAAGATAGTCAGTCAGTCTTTCAAAAAGTTTCAACGAGTGCACTGTGTCGTTGTAATTAAACAAATTTGTGGTGTGGTCAATCCAAGTTAGAATTAAGCTGTTGGTTTTTTCATTGTCATTTGGTCAATTGCAATAAATTATATTGCTAGATTCAATCTTCAACTAAGTTGTGAGTTACTTTCTTTATTGTTTGAATCAAGCCGAGCCTTGATTCTTCTTATGTTACTAGATCAACTGCGTATAAGTCACATTCTTGAGGAAGTTAAGATGGTCTTCCACGAAATTATACACGATTTCTGCTGACTTATACCTTGATCTATATCTACAATTGATTGAAAATGAGACATGTCAACTACGTAAACAGCCACATTCTCAAGTGCTGAGATTTTCTCAAATCTCAATGATTTCCAGATAGGAACATCTGCTGGTTAAACTGGTTGATATGAGACATTCTAGAAGATCAAGTTTTGTTGTTGATTTTCAGTTGGCAATCAAGTGAGTCTCTGATCACATGTCTATTGGAAGATTCAGCATGAATCTTCACGAAGTTTATTTAACACTGCTGACAGAACCACTTGATTCAATTCTAATGAAGTTCAATTAAAAATGTTGATTCAATGCTGTGTCTAATTTTGGGCATACGTTTCACTCTCTGAGAAAATACCAATTTATATTTTCTTTCAGGATTCAACAGCTTCAACCTCTTAATTATCGTTCAACACTGATCTGCGATTACCTCGACGTGTAACCAGCTCTCTACATTCTATTGTATCTTAGATCAGCTATTTTAATTTTAATTATTAAAGCCTAATTCAAAATTTGATAATAAATAATTTTAAATGATTTTCATTAAAATTTCTCTTATTTTTGTTTTGTTTATTTTTTTAATTAAATTTTCAACATATTAAGCACCTATAATATATCAAATTAAATTAGAAACATAGATATTTGCAAAATTTTGGTTTTTTTATATCCGAAAATATAAGATTTACTGAATAAAAATTAGAATAAAAGCTAAAATTAGAAGATTACTCTTACATAAAATAATTAGTGCAAAAGCTACGTCGAGAGGATTTTTTTATTGAGCTTTTTCTGCTAATTATAAGCTTCTTTTTTACTCATCTTTTTTTTCAGTGTTCTTATCGAATGATTACTTCTTGGCAGAGCTGTTATTCATATCAACGAGCTGTCAGTCTGTCATTTAGTAGGGACGTTTTTGCATGTTCAAGTGATTGATAAAAAAGAAAAGCTGAAAGTAAAAAGCCTGCAGGATTAAAATAGTCCCTGCGACGTAACTGTTTTATTTTCATTGTCACGCTTAATCGTACTTCTCGCCACGTACTCTATTGTTTGTTATTCAGTTTCTCCAGTAACGATTTAGTTTTTTGTCCATCTACTCTTTTTTGTTCTCCACTCAAAAGTCTCGTATCATACTCAAACACCAATCTCCAAAATACTCAACACAATAACACGTCAAAGAAATAATACACGATATAGAAACAAATGAACAAAGCTCGTAAATGGAAAAATACAGTCACTTTTAAATCGTAAAAATAATGCATGGTTACTTTTCCACGAGTCAAGTAATAAAAAATTATATATGCTTTCCTGGAAGGTGTCTGTCCGAACGGACTTTATGAACTCTACTTGTATCATACTAAAGCACCTTTCCTGCTCACTATTCCCCTGCGAGCTTGACCAGCTAACAACCATGAGTCTCGTAAATCATGAAAATTCGCAGTTGTCCTGAAGCAATTTTATAGTTTAATCCTGTAGACTCTTGTTCTACTCAGGGACGATCTCACCTATTTTTGATTAATTATCGTTTGGCTCTAACTCCAAACGTTTTTCATCTACGGACATTAATTTTTATTCTAAAGGCCACTTCGACTGGGATCAAGGTACTAGTTTTGTAATTAACCGAACTTTCTTTTTATTGGCTCATATTTGCACTCATATTTTAATCGAGCTTTTAAAATTTTGATAGTTTCAAAGTTATATATCCTAAAATAATCTCATAGAAACTTCTCATCTAAAAATTAAGTATTGTATTTAATTATTATTTATAATCACTTAGCAAGCATTTTCACTTTATTAAGAAAAATCTCTTCCAAATTATTGCATGAAAAAGCTTTGATAGATCGTTGATTGTTATACATTAAAACCATCGGTGATTTTTTCGTCTGAAATAGATAATTTGGAAATAAATTATTTCGTCTATTTAATACCCCATTGAAATCAAAAATTTCATTTGCCCCGGCCCAATAATTCAGGAGCTCATAAGCCATTAGATATCTAAGTCATCTTTTAGATAAATAAGTCATTTATTTATTCTAGTGATTTGTTACGTTCATTTGTAAGTATTATACTAATAATAACTTTAGAAAAATTGTGTCATTGATTTACAGAGTTAACATTAATTTTTTTTTGAATCTTCACAAACACTTAATATAAGAAATAGAGCATATGAATTGCAAATCTTAGTTTTCCAAAATGCATTATTTTAATGCGGATAAGTGTGTTAAATATGACGTCACCCATTCGATTAACATTGTAGTCATTTTTAATCCATTTCTAAGTGTGTAACAAGTGACTACTATGTTAATCAAATGAGTGACGTCATATTTAACACAATTATCCGCATTAAAATAATACATGTTGGAAAACTGGGATTTATAGTGTGCTCAATATCAAACGAATTAAATGAACAGAAAAAAACCAAATAAGCTGTAAAAGTTATGAATAAAGTTTGTAAACATAAGATAGGATTTTTCTATTTTTAGAAATGTTTTTCATACAAAAAAACTTGAGAAAGCAATTATTAGAAACAGAGGTACATATTAACAAAAAATAATATTTCCATGAAAATATGTTTCGTTATGTCTAAAAAGATATATTGAATCTTTTATATATAAAAGATACTCTCATTGAAATATATAAATCAATTTTCAATAGTCTTTCAACATATAATCTTAGTTATTTTTATTGTTTATTTAATCTAAAATGTTTTTAAGAATAAAAGGCATTCGTTTCATTCGATTAATAGATACTCGTCAAATTAAAAATTGTATTCACCGAAAACAAGAAAAAATATCATCTCCAGCATTCAAAGAAATTAAATAAATAGAAAATAAATAAACAATTCCGTAATTATGATTTAATTAATCAAGATTTTAATTAAATTGTCGGTTCAGAAAGTATTTTCACTATTATGCAAAATTTTATTGCCATTAAAATTTATTAAAAGCTTATCCATTCATTCATTTTATCTCTTCATAAAAATTCGTTTATCAATTACAATCAGGCTCTTTTGAAAGCGCAAAATGAAAAAATAATAACAATAGCTGTTACATTCAGTTAGTCATTCCATATCATTCACGTTATTCATTTAACACTCGTCGGTTGTTATTGTTATTTATTTTTTCATTTTTTCAGTAATCTGAAATCCAAAGTTCTGTGACGAGTGTATGAGATATAATTCTTCGAAACGTAGGGGCGGTTGTATGGAAAGAGACAAGCGAATGTTTGGAAAAGAGGGCCGACCGGACGATGAGAGGGTTTGTGGTCTGAGAACGTGTTCACGTGAATTGAAACAGCGAAGAATGGAATGAGGATAGAGTAAAGCGACATGTATAAAGAGATATGTACAATAAAGCAGTGAATTCTCTAGCTGGCGCTCCCTGGAGAGAGAAGTGTGTATATGGATATAGTCACTGGGTGTTGCTCAGCTGAACGGATTAAGGGCGGTCGCCGTGCAAAAACGTAATAAATAACAAACCGCGTGACAAAAGGAACAAACGAGACGCACATAAAGTATGTTAATTTGAAAGTTTTAATAAACAACTGAAGGCATATAGAATGAGAATATTCTCTTTGGGATGAACGTTGAGCTTGGACGTCGTCGAGAAGTAGGACAAAGGAATAGAACAAAGGGATAAGGTGAGAATACACTGTGTTCCTTCTCCTTACGAATACATTAGAAAAGGCTCTCCTAGTGTTTTGCATAATTGATTAAAGTCGACGCTCTGCCCGAAGTAATTTCAATCTACATAAAGATATAGATCTGGCATATGCGTTTTTTGTAATTATGTCATTTGATATGGATTTTGAATAGCTCGTGACATGGAAATGAAACGGAATGTTACATCCTTTCAATATTTTTTTGATTTAAATTTAAAAATTACAGTTGGAGGCGAATTTAAGAGTGAAATCGTTACAAATAGAAATCAATTTTTTACTTACTTTTTTATTAATAGCATCTTTATTTAAAAATAAATAACAGAAAAAGTTGAGTGACTAACATCGTAGATTATCATGAACTATAGAAAATAACAACTCTCAAATTTATAAAGTAGCTAAGATCTCTATATTATGCAAAATATTCTTCGATTGTCTAATTCACAAATACACATTTTTATCACAAAAGCAACAGCAACATTTTTTTGGTGCTTATCACTCCATGAATCATTTAGCTAAGTCTCGTGGTTTATATTTTCTCGTCAATTTTCTTTTGACTTCCTCTCTGTTCAACAATGATGATGTTAATTCGTTGGGATGATATTCACCCAAGTCAAAAAATAAGACCTGACTTTGACTATTTTTCTTTGATATCGGAATATACCGAAAGAGTAACCCGAGTAGGAAATGATTCAGGTTGGAATTTGGTTCGGATCTGGCATCCCAGCTTCCCTACTAGGGCTCAAGAAGATAAATCTGATCAGGTCTGGATCCTAGTAAATGTAACGCCTCAAATAGTCCGCTCCTGATCCAGTTATCTTTTACGGACTTGACCAGGGTGAAAAATAGTTCTCAAACAGAAATAAGGTAATAATAAGATAATAATAATTATACTTAAAGTCTCGCCCTCAAGATTACATATGTAGTACTACTTTTTCTACCTTCAATGTCACGTTTTTAGAATTAAAATTTCTTAATATTCGCGGGTTAGGTACCCCGCATACCCGTGGCGCCTTTGCGCGGTCTTCTTAATCATTATATTTTTTCGTGCCAAACGTGTCACATGCAGAGTTTTTTCTTCACGTACGATTTTCGTTAAATATATAATAAATAGAGGAAAATAATAATGAAAGATGAGAAAACATAAGAGAAAAGCATCCTCTCCTGATGAGGAGAATTACATGTTTGAAAAAAGACTAAGAAGACTGGAAAAGCTAATAGAAGCGGTTTCAGCCGTTTCAGCAAACGAATATGGCGGATTCTGGGCAGAATGATAGAGATAATGGCGTTGTATGAACCCAACAGCATAAAAACAATGATGATGGTAAGTTTATGTTTATATTACAGAATCAGACGGCTGAGCTTACACGTGAGGTAAGACGTAGCCGATTGAATTACGGTTGAGCTTACACGAGAGGTAAGACAAGGACCGAAAGTTGTCGTAATGAACAGTCACTACGAAGAAATTATCGATGCAAATGTGAGTAATGGGAGTTATCACATGTTATAGAACCAAGCAGCCCGTCACACATGTTTTTCCCTCCAAGAGCAGTTGGGGCTCAAAGTCAGAATGAAATCGGAGAGGTTGAGGTTCTTACAGTCTCAGAGCTAGTAAGCAACCTGGACAACGATGTTGGGAATGATAAGGAAATTCAGAAGGAGAGTAATGCTAGTGAGAACGATCAAAATGCAATCGTTCTACCACTCGAAAAGGATATTATTGTAATAATCGGCGAACAACTGGGAGACGCTGAAAATAAGTTGGAGTTGTCATCTTATATTACTTCAAGGTAGAAAGTATGGTTAAAGAGGAAAAGGATAAACTCCTAAATAAATATCCTCGGGCTGGTGAGTGTTGTTTGGAGGCTCCTAAACTTTATCCGGAAGTAGCAGCATCAATGAAGGAAGCAGCAAATAAACGAGATATGTATTATACGATCACTCAGAACCTGGCTGGATCAGCCTTATCAGCATTAGGGTCAGTAATAGAACCTTTAATGTTAAAACAGAGTCTAGATTTTAATAAAATGTTGGAAAGATTATGGGAGGTATCCCAGCTCATAGCGGAATTGCATCATAGTCAAACATATGCTCGTAGAGTATTACATCGGGTTTGGATAAAACTTATTCTGATTTGTTGGAAAAAGCTGAGGTTGATACTTTCTTGTTTGGAGAAAAATTGGGAGACAAAATGAAAGAACTTAAAATTGTTAATAAACTTGGTCAGAAGATGAAAATACAACCTCCGGTCAAAAAACTTAATGTATTATATCGAACCAGGTAAATTACAAGGGCCCGGTTGCATCGGAAACATCGATACAACCGGGCAACAAACCCAAGTATTCAGAGAAGACGTCTTACCAGCGATCCAACACCAAGAACAGTCACTCGAAATCTCAGAATCAGCATCAATCACGAAGTCGTCGGGGCAGAAACTAGAGATGGTAAAAGAAGAAGAGGTAAATAAGAGTGCAGGAAGGCTAAGGCAGATTGTGAAACCATGGGCCACAATAACTTTAGATAATTTCATTTTAAAATGTATACAAGGGTACAAAATACCATTCACGTCAATAGTATATCAGAAGGCTCCGCCACCTATGCACAATTGATCATTACATGAATCATTAGCTATACGAAAATAACTCGATAGGATCTTTGAGTTAGGCGCAATTGAAGCTTGTGAACCGACAGAAGATCAATTCATTTCCAGTTTTTTCTTGGTACCAAAAACGGATGGCAAGAGCAGATTATTTTTAATCTAAAGAAACTAAATTCTTTCATTATTCCAGAAACTTTTAAAATGGAAGATATTAGATCAGTATGTAAATTAATCTGGCCAAATGCGTTCATGGCCTCTATTGATTTGAAGGACGCATATTTTCTTATTTCAGTGCATAGAGAGCATCGAAAATGCTTAAGGTTTATATTTGATGGTCAACTATATCAGTTCATATGTCTTCCATTCGGGCTAAGTACAAGTCCGTATTTGTTCACAAAGATCATGAAGCCGGTAATGCAAATCTAAGAGCAACAGAAAAGCTGCTTACATATCTTGGGTTCACAATTAATTATGAAAAAAGTAATTTTACACCAAACACTCGATGTAAATATCTAGGTATTGTCATTGATTCAGCTAAGTTTAGACTAGAATTGCCTTTAAATAAGCGAGAACATCTTATTAGACTAGTTGAAGAGTTCATAAAGCGAAAGAATTGTAAAATCAGGGATTTTGCACAGTAAATCGGGTCTCTGGTCGCATCATGTCCAGCTGTTGAGTATGGAGCACTTCATTACAAAACATTAGAAATGGTAAAAACCAGAGAATTGTTAAAAAACAGCAATAATTTTGACGGAAGAATGCAGCTTCCTACAGATATTTTTGATGATTTGAGATGGTGGCGGCGTCAGTTGCCTGTAACGTGGTGTAGAATCAAGACAGAAAGCTACAAAAAAGAAATTTTTTCGGACGCATCACTTATTGGAAGCATTTTGGGAGTTTTGATATTGTCTTATTTGCTTCAAGGGCAAATGCAAAATGTGAAAGATATTGTGCACGGGAGCGTGATCCGGATGCTATAGCTATAGACGCATTTACAATTAGATGGGAAAATGAAAACTTTTATGCTTTCCCGCCGTTTGCGGTAATATCTAGAGTTTGTCAAAAGATAATTCAAGAAAAATAATCAGGAGTTGTTGTGGTCCCGTTATGGACAACACAGCCATGGTTTCCAATATTTCAGAAACTATTAGTTGAAAAGTCAATCAATATACATGTAGTCTTAAAGACTGGTGGAGTTTTGCACAAAGTCATGAAATCGATCCTTATAATGTCAGTCAGGTCAATGTATTAAGATACTTAGCACAGAAAGTGGAAAATGGAGCATCATATGGTACCGTAAATTCAGCACGAGCGGCATTAGCACTGATAGCCGTTGAGGATTTATCAAATAATAAATATATTGCACGGTTTTTGAAGGGTGTAGCTAAGATAAAGCCTTGTAAACCTAAGTATGATACAACGTGGGATGTGGATCTAGTTTTGAGGAAAATGGAAGGTTTTTATCCGCTGAATACTGTGACATTACAACAACTGACAGATAAGACAATTATATTATTAGCATTAGCGACAGCACAGAGAGTGCAAACGCTATCGCTAATATTGTTAGAAAATATTACAATTTCAGATACAGTAGTTCGAATTGAAATACCCAACACGGTAAAAACTTCAAGACCAGGTACAACTCAGCCACTATTATTGCTTCTATTTTTCCAAGAGAAACCTACCTTGTGTGCTGCGAAAACCTTGTTAGAATATGTAGAAAGAACAAAAAACCTCAGAGACAAGGAAAATCGATTATACATATATCTCGACCAAAAAACCGTATGGAGCAGTAACCTCACAGACAATAAGCAAATGGATTAAAGGAATATTAGAATATTGTGGTGTGGATAAATTATTTACAGCTCATAGTACGTGACATGCCTCGACATCGAGAGCCTCTGAAAGAGAAGTGAATGTTAAAATGATTGAAAAGATGGCTGGTTGGTCGAAAGATTCGCAAGTATTTGCAAAATTTTATAAAAGAAATGTAATGGAACAAAAAGATGACTGCTTTGCAATGTCAGTATTATTCAACTAAAGAAGTTAAATGAGAAGTAAGGAGTAGTTTTATACTCGAATACATGTTATGTTCGTACGTGTCTGATAAATAAATATTGAAAAAAAAAAAAATTAGTATTTACTCTAAAAATCTACATATGTAATCTTGAGGGCGAGACTTTTAGTATAATTAATAGATTAAACGAGCCCACCGAAGGCGGGCGAAGTTCGATCACAATTGTATGCAAGTCTCGCCCGAAAAGATTGCAGACCCACCTAATTTCTTAACAACTAATTCCTTGAGGAATGTATATACCCTGGCCCCAATACAATTTTTTTGTTTTTTTTTTTGCAAAGAAAACTTTAAAAGAAATGCTTAACAAGACGAAGGCGCCACGGGTACGTGGGGTACCTAACCCGCAAATACTAAGAAATTTTAAAAAATTTTAACTCTAAAAACGTGACATTGAAGGTAGAAAAAGTAGTACTACATATGTAATCTTTTCGGGCTCGTTTGGTCTATTAAATATATGGCTAGCAAAAAAATATTGAAAGAAAATACGATCAGGTCCATATTTAATTGGTACTTAGTTTTTCAGTTACTTCACTGCAAATCCAAGTGTGTTATTTTCGCAGACACTTTTAACACGCTAATTAGAGGCTTAAGCCTCTTCAATGTTAAATGTCATAAACAAACTATAGATTTTTCACACACTACGAAACGTGTAAAGAGTGTCTCCAAATCATGTATAGTTTATTTATGGGCATTTTACATTGAACACACTTTATGCGTGTTATTTTAACACGTTTGTGAAATCTTGGGATTTGCAGTGTTGTTATAATTTTAACTGATTTGAAAAACTTCCCAGTCCTTTAATGCATTTCTGTCTTATTAATATTTTACTTAATTGAAATTTAGTCTTTTTTAAAATAATTCTGATTCTTCTAATCGATGTACAATTCTTCAACGAAAATGAATTTATTTTAATGGATTAATTTCGCCTATCAAGGGATCGTATTTATTTACGTTAACATTAAACCACGTCAATTTGTATATGATGTCGAGAAAGTAGATAGGAACATAGCTTATTCGTTGACACACTATACCGTATATTTCGATTATTTATTTTTTTAAAGGCTTTCATAAATTCGAGTTGTTAAGCAAGGATATAAATCAGTGTCTGACGACTATCGTATCGTATCTCCGCGAGTTGGCCGTCACTCCTAGAGTCCAGTATCGGTAAGTCAAGTTGTAATAAATAACACACAGTATATTTACTTCCTTTTATACTCATTTCGTTTACGTGTAGCCTTTATATATACCGTAAAATGTACAAGAATTACGAGTTTATAGTTGGTAGAATTACAACAACGGCGGTCATGTTAAATCAGTCACTTTAAATCACACGCATTATTCATTTAACACGCGTGGATATTTATTTTTCTTTATCTTCATATTTTTCTAGAGTTTCGTGATCCATCTCGTTGCATTGAGGAAGAGATTTAATGACAGTTGACAAAGTTTGTTAATACTTAACATCCCTAGTACGAAAAAAAACGCGACATTTGTTGAGCTGTCACCTATTGCGGTAAAATTAAATAAAGGTGGAGGCTAGAATTATTCACAATAAGAACTTGGTCATTAATAATTTTTTTATCAAAGAAATTATATAATCACCCTATCAGCACTTTATTAATTGTAGTTTAACTTTAAACTTTTTAAAATTAATTTTGTGAAAATTAAGAATACCATGCTTTTATTTCATTACAAGTTTCGTGAAAAAATTCAATATTAGAGTGAGAAAAAAGCAAAGCAGAAGAAATTTTTGCTTTAATTAAAATTAGGATAGTTTTCCATGGTCTTACTGCTTTTAGGAAGGTAAACCGACGTTTATCTGTTACGAATAAATAAATTTTATTTTATCATGAAAATATGTAATGTAATGTTTTATCAAACTGTTTATTATTTCGCATAAGATTGATGCGAAGATTGGGCTCTGATTTCTAAGACATGATTTTTTTTTCCTTCTTTACAGACACTGATCAGCTGAATTCATTTTACTAAGTTTTATCCGATTATTATTAAATATCAGTGCTCTCGGTGGTCTAAGCACATAGAGAAATGCAAAGTAAAAATTATCCTAAATTTTATGGTAATTTGGTGACACCACAGGGTGAGGGTAAAAATTACTACACTGCGCATCCAAGTTAAAGACACTTTTAAAACGCTATCCCACAAGGACATTCAATGTATCCATAATGTATCTAAGAGATATATGAAATATATCCAAGATATATCCAGATACAAAAAAAATATATCCAGGATAAATTTGGGATATTATACTTAAGGCCGATTTTTATATATCTAGAATATATCCCAGTAATAAAGAAGATATATTTAAGATACTCACAGAATGTATCTTATATATATCTACATAAATTTTTGAAAATAAAAAGAAAATTAAAAAATTAAAAAAATAGAAATTTTTTTTCTATTAATTAAATTTATAAATAACCCATGTAGAAAATTTTCGAAAAAATAGTAAAGTTTTTAGTGAGTTAAGTGTAGTGTGACGTAAGAAAATTTTTTCATTAACATTATTCGACATTAAACCAAATAAATAAGTGATGTGTAGAGAAAAAAAACAGTTTTGTGTAACTAACAATTGATGATAAGGGAAAATAAACTGTCAGAAAATTAAGTGTATATTTATAACTATTAAATATCTATGAATTAGGATGATATTCGATTCAAAAAAATTTATTGTATTGTGAATATATTAAACTTTTCATGCAGGTTATAAGAATTAAAATTGTTAAATCGTGTAACAAAAAATTTGTTGTGCAAATTATTAATAAAATAAAATTATTTCAAAATAATCTTCTTATTTATAATGAATTCCTAGAATTCTTTTAAAAACCAAATTTTTTTATACGGGTGATTTATAAATTTAATTAATAGAAATAAATTTTCTTTTTCTTTGTATTTTTTTTTTCTACTTTAAAAATTTATGTAGACATATATCAGATACATATGTAGTTGAACTTGCCAACGTTTTTTTAAACGAAAAAAAAAAACCGAAAAAATTCGTATATCGATTCGGAAATCGATATACAACTAACAAATGACCTTTCAATTACTCCTACGGAGTTTTATAAATATACTCCTATCAGATCAACCCCTTTACTCTTGATCATAAACTTTGTTTATTTAAAAAAAAATATAAAAAATTCGTATATTGATTCGAAAATCGATACATACTTTGTAAATGACTTTTCAAAAACTCTTGCGACGTTTTATAAACATGACCCAAACGGATCATCCCTCTTAATACTTGGTCATAAAATTTGTTACTTAAGAAAAAAATACATAACAAATTAGTGTTAACTATTACAACCTTTTTTTGAAACACAAAAAAAAATTAAAAGTATTTCAGCAGCATAATTTATGCCATTAAAAAATATCTCATGTTTTCGAACGAACGAAAAAATATAAGACCACGAACGTCATGCATTCGTTTGATTTATTACCGATCTATGTATTATTACTATCAACACTTGTTGGGTCAAAAAATAATGCTTTAAAGTATTTAAAGTTAAAGACTCGAGGTTATTTAGAATATAGACGCAACTCTCTAATATACGATCGTATAATTTTTATTGATTATTTGTTACATCTGCTAGCAACTCAACTAACCATGTTTACTACTAACACATGTAAGGAATAAAAAAAAAACTTCAAAGTATTTAAAATAAAAGATTCGAAATCATGCATAAAATAGTGTAACGAAGTTACATTTTTAAGGCCGATATTATAGAAAATTAATTGGTCTGATGAATCGATAATCAGTAAAATCATTTTATCGACCCATGAGAAATAGCGCGAAATTTAAATTATCGGCGAAGCCTATTAATACCATGTATTAGAGAGAGAGGGTCATAAGAAACGTAATAGATCTGAGAGAGAGAGATATTGTGATGATCTTGTTGCCATGACGACTTCCCCACGCAACTCACCACAATAGTGGTGGGGGATAGCAAAGTGGGCGGAGCTAAACAGTATAAAAGAGCTGGATTTTGCGGAGATCGTCACTTCACTTGTCTCCGAGGTACTAGACTGACGAGACCGACGAGAGTAGTAGCTCACGTCATACGATACAGAGTTGTAGCTCTGGCTAAAGGGTTGTAGCCTTTTAGTTTCCCCGGAGAGTAGTAGCTTTCCGAAAATAGGAATTGGAGGGTGGTAGCCTTCCAGCCAAGAGTTGGTGCTCTTGGTTTAGCTAGCGATCGAGAGTTGTAGCTCACGATCTTGGACCGTGTAGGAGTTGTAGCTCCTCGCTGACGAGTTGTAGCTCGTCAGCTATTGAGGCAAGGTTGAAGCCTTCCCTCGAAGAGTTGTTAGCTCTTCGAGTATCCCGGACGAGTTGTAGCTCGTCCACACGCAGTTAGGCCGTATTAGATTAGAGGGTGAAGAGTTGTAGCTCGCACCAGTGTCCCGAGAAGAGTTGTAGCTCTTCATCGACGAGTTGGAGCTCGTCGATTACCGAGGCAAGGTCGTAGCCTTCCCTCTGAGAGTTGTCAGCTCTCAGAGTATCTCGGTCTGGGTTGTAGCCCGGCCACCTAGGGGTTAGGTTAAGGGGTAGACACTTCTGGGTGGGATTTTAAGATAGCAACTCTCTCTCTCGAGTATAACGGCACCTAAGTGAAAGTTTACTTTGTAAAACTGTACAATTGGAAATCTAGAATAGAATACATATATGTTGTAAATAGTTTATATAATAAAGTTGAAATTGGATTTTAATTTGTGTCTAGAGAATTTACTTTGTAACGCATCCGCCATAGAATCCTGGGCCATAGAATTTAGATAAATTGTTAAATTGGGGCGGGAATTTTCTTGGGGACTCGCCTTGAGAAAATTTAGGTGTTACAATAGAGACAATTATTTGATATATGAATGAATAAAGTAAAATCGAAATTGATTATTTGTTCGTTCTGCTAGTGACTCAACTAGCCATGTTAACTGTCAACACGTCTTGTCTTGTTAATTTTTTTAATTTATGTTACTTCTTTGTCACTGTTTAATGCAAGATGGCAACATGTATGACAATTTTCTTATTATAATACTTACTATTATTGTGATGATACGGTTCACGACGATTGTCAGCATTCCTTCTGCTACGATGTTTCAAATTTTTCTTTTCTTCTTGTCGCTGATGAAGAATTTTTTTTCGTCAGCACTTCCCGAGATCGGTTTATTTCCATGAGATCGCTTCTCTTTCTTAATTTCTTCAGTTTCGTCATTTTTTGTGCGACTACTTTTCTCTTTCACAATAAGCATTGATAGTAGCTCCAGGATTTTTTCCATCATCTTCGTTTGACGAATTAGAGTTTCCATGATCAATTTAAGGGAATCATTGGTTTAATTGCCCTCTTAGCATTTAATAATGTTAATGAAAAAATTTTCTTACGTCACACTACACTTAACTCACTAAAAACTTTACTATTTTTTCGAAAATTTTCTACATGGGTTATTTATAAATTTAATTAATAGAAAAAAAATTTCTATTTTTTTAATTTTTTAATTTTCTTTTTATTTTCAAAAATTTATGTAGATATATATAAGATACATTCTGTGAGTATCTTAAATATATCTTCTTTATTACTGGGATATATTCTAGATATATAAAAATCGGCCTTAAGTATAATATCCCAAATTTATCCTGGATATATTTTTTTTGTATCTGGATATATCTTAGATATTGTAACACCTAAATTTTCTCAAATTTTCCTAGGCGAGTCCCCAAGAAAATTCCCGCCCCAATTTAACAATTTATCTAAATTCTATGGCCCAGGATTCTATGGCGGATGCGTTACAAAGTAAATTCTCTAGACACAAATTAAAATCCAATTTCAACTTTATTATATAAACTATTTACAACATATATGTATTCTATTCTAGATTTCCAATTGTACAGTTTTACAAAGTAAACTTTCACTTAGGTGCCGTTATACTCGAGAGAGAGAGTTGCTATCTTAAAATCCCACCCAGAAGTGTCTACCCCTTAACCTAACCCCTAGGTGGCCGGGCTACAACCCAGACCGAGATACTCTGAGAGCTGACAACTCTCAGAGGGAAGGCTACGACCTTGCCTCGGTAATCGACGAGCTCCAACTCGTCGATGAAGAGCTACAACTCTTCTCGGGACACTGGTGCGAGCTACAACTCTTCACCCTCTAATCTAATACGGCCTAACTGCGTGTGGACGAGCTACAACTCGTCCGGGATACTCGAAGAGCTAACAACTCTTCGAGGGAAGGCTTCAACCTTGCCTCAATAGCTGACGAGCTACAACTCGTCAGCGAGGAGCTACAACTCCTACACGGTCCAAGATCGTGAGCTACAACTCTCGATCGCTAGCTAAACCAAGAGCACCAACTCTTGGCTGGAAGGCTACCACCCTCCAATTCCTATTTTCGGAAAGCTACTACTCTCCGGGGAAACTAAAAGGCTACAACCCTTTAGCCAGAGCTACAACTCTGTATCGTATGACGTGAGCTACTACTCTCGTCGGTCTCGTCAGTCTAGTACCTCGGAGACAAGTGAAGTGACGATCTCCGCAAAATCCAGCTCTTTTATACTGTTTAGCTCCGCCCACTTTGCTATCCCCCACCACTATTGTGGTGAGTTGCGTGGGGAAGTCGTCATGGCAACAAGATCATCACAATATCTCTCTCTCTCAGATCTATTACGTTTCTTATGACCCTCTCTCTCTAATACATGGTATTAATAGGCTTCGCCGATAATTTAAATTTCGCGCTATTTCTCATGGGTCGATAAAATGATTTTACTGATTATCGATTCATCAGACCAATTAATTTTCTATAATATCGGCCTTAAAAATGTAACTTCGTTACAATATATTTCATATATCTCTTAGATACATTATGGATACATTGGATTTCCGTGTGGGAAGCCTCTTTAATGTTAAATATCATAAACAAACTATAGATTTTTCACACACTACGAAACGTGTAAAAAGTGTCTACACCTTATACATAGTTTGTTAATGGGGGTTTTACATTGAACATACTTTACGCGCGTTATTTTTACACATTTGTGAAATCCTGAGATTTACAGTGTAAACACACTGTAATAATTACTAAACTGCACAGTAATTTTTAAGGTAAAATTTGAGTGAAAGAGTAATTTTGAGAGTATGTATAGTAATTTTTACCCTCGCCCTGCGGCGTCACCAAATCACCATAAAATTTAGGATAATTTTTACTGTACATTTCTCTGCGTGAGTGCAACCCAAAAAGCCCACATGACTAATTTTATAGTGGAAAGAATGATAAGATTCAACTAATTTACCATTTTTTGCAGTTTTGTGATTCTGTATAAAAAATAGTTTAAACGATTATGCTTAAAACCTAATCAGTTCTAGGTTGCATTATTATGCGTCGAATGCAGTTGGTCTTACGTCGATATCATTTTTTATTGTCGAGATAATCGAGGCGAAAAATAATTCCGAACGCACATATGAACATACATTCTGTGTGCGTATGTATACATACTATTACGCCCTGTAGTAATTACTCAGCGTAACGGAATACTTACTTTTATTATTTGATTCTAACAACAATTTCTATTCTATTACTCGTAAGAATCGCTCTCAATATTGGATCCTAATCGATTCTCAAAGTATGAATGATATACTACAATCGAAGCTTTGATCACTCTGGGCGATATCTAATTGTCGCTGCACCGGATCGTACGAAGTGAATGACTGATACATAATTGTGAGTCAGTAACAGTTGACACACGCTGATTAGTGTTATCACCTGTGCCTACTGCATTCCTCACCTGTCAGGCGATGAAGACGTACTGGGATTTTTGTACTCTTATGATCTCGAGAAACGTGGGCCAAATTTCAGTAGGATTATAACATGAAAGTAAGTTAAAGGAAATTGATTTGTCTAACTTCACAAGCCCCATATATTATGATATAATTTATTAAACAAAACAAAGAAAATATGATTCGATTATCTTATTACAATAATGCAATAGTTGGCTTACCAGTGTATCCGATGAAAAGGTACAACGAGCAGATTGATTATTCCATTTTTGAATACTTCGTTCGAAATAATACTTTTAATTTCTTCATATTGTTTTTATTTATTTATATTCTTAATTTAGTAGTGTCATTCGACCTCGACGTATACTTAAAAATGCGAGCAACAGCTATCCTAGTGTCAGCAGTTTCCTCGATTGCGGAGCCGGTCGTCTTGTTCAGGTGACTTGCTTTTATGGGGTCGACTGGACGTATTATTAGGAGAGGGTAGAGTGTGATGTGGATTTTGGCAGGGTGGGATTTTTTCGGTGGAAAACATGATGTCAATGTTTGAGTAATGACGTCAGTTCGTATTGACACGTGCCAAGTTAATGTTTAGCGAGCGATTTCATCACACTGGTGAACATTATGAAGATTATTCATTTCTTCTCGATTCCGTTCGTAACAATACGCACACAGAATTCCACTTAAAAATTATTGTATTTGACTCTGGGGGGCCTTGAAACGTGGAGATATATCAAAATTCAGGATTCGCAAAATCGAACCCATTATTATAGCTTCCCACTGGGAAGTTCAAAATATTACCTATCTGGAGTAGGTAGGACGCTGAGGTCTTATTATAATCTTCTGCTAGATTTTTACACAAAAATTAATACACGAATTTGTGTTATCGACTCAACTTATCATGAGGCCTTAATTATTATTATATATAGGAATTCCAGGCTTGACTTATTACTGTGCCGGGTCATGAAGGAATTGCAACAAACGTCTTTTAGATAGTCGTTCATAATGGAGTTGGACGTCACATAATAATATTCAAGTGATAACACCCCATTTCAATCAATAGTTCGATCCTGTAAGTAAATTTATCAATATTTATTGGCGCAATTTACTTACAGGACTAATTTTCTCGAATACTTAAAAGATTAGAGCAGTGACAGATTATGTGGAGCTCAAACTATGTCACCTTAATACAATTTATTTGATACGGGAAAAAGGGGTTTAGGTCAAGATGGGATAATCCACAAATAAAAAATTTTAGATAGAGGAAAATTTTTATGAATTTTACGATTTTGTGAATACACAATCAGTAATGAGAGCGTAATATTATGTACAGGTAAATTTTTATAATTGAGGGATTTTGTCTTTGGAAAAAATTTTAATATTTATTAAAATCTATTGATACCAATTAACAGACTTGTAAAAAACACCTTCTGAAAAGTATTTAAATACAAATATTTGGGTTGAGATTTTTTATTGGAAACCATATTTGCATTTGTTAAGATTATTATAACAAATTCCTCAACAATTCATACATTTTATATATTTTGTTGAGTTGGATTGTATACAAATAATTCTCAGATTACACAATGTTATCGAAAGTATTTGCAAAATCAAATAAAATAAAAAAAATTTGGTATTTAAATACAAATAATAAATACTTTCATTGAAAATTATTTCAAATACGAATACTTTAACAGTATTTGAGTAGAATATTTTAAATAATTTTACTCAAATACTTTACACTATGCCAATTGATTACGCCTACGCTAGTAAGTGGTACTGAAGTAATCTGTTTTTCCAATTCTATTCGATATTCGGTAATGAAGAATACCCAAACAAATTTAAGACTTATTGATATTGGAATAGTAAAGTTTTAAACAAGTTGATATATGAATTAAAAAAAAAGAAAAACAATGTTGATAAATTATTAAACCAAGTCCAAAATGTAATTGAGTCCTTTTGTTTAGTTTTTTAATGTATAGTGGTCACTTCAAGTACGTGATGATTATCGCATACCCATTAGATGGGTAATCAGTTCAAGTATAACTGGCGAGACTGGAATGAAATTAATTATAATGTTATTTTAACGCAATCTGAAGTACTTATGAGTTCCATGATTGATTCATGTAGAGTATTTCACTCACTCCTGGAATGTTATCCCTATTATCAGTGATGTATATGTTATAAATTAATATGATATAAGTTATTTCCATTCTTATTTGAATAATGACGTTTCGACATAAAACTGCGATAATTTTATACTATCGCGGTCCCCTCGTTTTTGGCTATAGAAAATCGAAAAATCATCCGATTTTGATAAATTTTTTCCTCAGAATCTTTGTTTTTACGGCGGATTTATGAAAAAAAATTTGGAAATATCTCACTTAAACTACAGAATGATCATTCAGCAATTAAAATATATTATTATAAATAATTACTGAGAATCGTTCAGCTTTGTTTTTATACAAGGACTGTATGAAGATGAAAACTACTACCGTGTTAGAATAAAAGAACCACTCGTGTGAAAAAACTTTGTGCCAAAAGTCCGAAATTTGTACTGCTCCGCCTCAATGACGGCATCAAAATTTGGAACTTCAACGAAATGCCTCTATGATTAAAAGAGAATTAATATGGTTTAAATTGCTTAATATGTTTGAAAGTTAATTAATCAAATGGAAAAAAAAGAATAAGAGAAATTTTAATTAAAATTATTTAAACTTATTTATTAGCAAATTTTGAATTAGGTGTTAATAACTGGAATTAAAATAGCTGATCTAAAATAACGTAGAATGTAGAGAGCTGGTTACACGTCGAGGTGATCGCAGACCAGTGTTGAACGATAATTAAGAGGTTGAAGCTGTTGAATCCTGAAAGAAAATATGAATTGGTATTTTCTCAGAGAGTGAAACGTATGCCCGTAATTAGACACAACATTGAATCAACATTTTTAATTGAACTTCATTAGAATTGAATCAAGTGGTTCTGTCAGCAGAAGTGTAAAATAAACTTCGTGAAGATTCATGCTGAATCTTCCAATAGACATGTGATCAGAGACTCACTTGATTGCTAATTGAAATTCAATAACAAAAATTGATCTTCTAGAATGTCTCATATCAACCAGTTTAGCCAGCAGATGTTCCTCTCTGGAAATCATTGAGATTTGAGAAAATCTCATCACTTGAGAACGTGGCCGTTTACGTGGTTGATATGTCTCATCTTTTAATCAATTGTAGATATAGATCAAGGTATAAGTCAGCAGAAATCGTGTATAATTTCGTGGAAGACCATCTTAACTTCCTCAAGAATGTGACTTATACGCAATTGATCTAGTAACATAAGAAGAATCAAGGCTGGGCTTGATCCAAACAATAATGAACTTGACTCACAACTTAGTTGAAGATTGAATCCAGCAATATGACTTATTGTAATTGATCAAACAACAATGAAAGAGAAAATCAGAGGCTTAATTCCAATTTGGATTGACCACACTAGAGATGTATTTAATTACAGCGAAACGACACAGTGCACTCGTTAGAACTTTTTGAAAGACTGACTCATTTTCTTTAAGATATCTTTGATTGAAAACCAAACATCTCTTTCTTTGTCCTGATTATGCGTCGATCATAGACTCATGTGCTGGTACAATCATCATGAAAGTAATAAAAGTATCACCAGATGAATGTAAACCAATACTTAAGTAAACATGAGAGTACTTGAAACAGACTCTTAACGAAAACCTTATACTAAATATATTAGTTAAAAATTTTAGTCTTAGCTTCATCATTTTATTAAAAATACAAGAATGGTGTTAATGTAACAATGTAACATCATGATTTTAAACACTCTAAAACAAATATTTTCACACGGGCAATAGCTAACATTGCATTAGCAGTAATATTGGTTTGGTACAATGGATGTGAATGTTTCTACCATAACATTAAAATGCAATGTCATATGCTATGAACAACAGAACTATTCATTGTTGTTGTCACCAGAAATTTGAATTATTTATGTTATTATTTTGTCACAAAATTATAAAATTTTACTATTAATCAAGAAACGAAAGAATTTAAAATAAAAATGAATCTGAATTTTCAAGTGTAAAGATTAGTAATTAATAAGTTAGAGTAATAATAGAAACAATAATGAAATGTGAAAAAGTTATTTTGATTATTAAAGTTATTCATTGATAAAGAGTTTCGTTTCTAAAACAGAATACCGTCTATATCCTGATATTGAATGCAAAGCAACGCAACGTCAGTTCCGTCTTAAAACTAAATTTACTCATTACCAGAGAAATAAATAGCCATTAATATCCACATTGTTGTCTTCATACCAAATATTGCATTAATACTGATATATATCTGTATGTATACGATGTGTTAAACAAAAAATCATGATAAAATAAATAAAAGCAAACTTAATGAATATGGAAGAAGTGGCGAGAATTAAAGAGGGTGAGATGACCTCGTCGAGAAAACTTTTTGCGTAAGTTAACAAAAAAAATAGAAAATAATTTGATGCTATACATAAAGCTAAATTATACGCGTAGTTATACAAGACTAAGAGACAGCAAGTCGACGGTGAATTAAGAAGAAACTTCCCCGCGAATTAGAGAAAGTAGACCTACGTTGGCTGTTCCCACGATCGGAGCCAAGTCTTCGTTAATCTTCTGAAAACTCTAGGGACTTCTAGCTTTCTCTGAGATGGCTGTGACGACTTCATTCTGTCTTTTTCATTCTATTCTTTTCTTTATTGTTTCTCTCTATTCTCGTATTTTTTTTATCAACTTATTTTTGTTTTATATATGTGATATAAGGAACTTGTATCTTGATTAATTTTATATATATTGTAAAATATACATATGTGTTCATCTATAGATGGAATGACGAACGACAGAATTTGTTGATAGCAGTGCACGACTGGTTTGTTCATGTGTGTTTGTGAATGAGACTAGCACGGATTGGACGTCATTTTTAAGATTCTGTATTTGAATCTGTCATTTCAATAAACTTTCTATTTTAATATCTGTTGCCTTCATTTTATATTTACAATAGATACATGTGACCATGCTTTGTAATACATAATTAAATTACATAAAAGTCTATGTATATTATTTTCATGAATTATTAAAGAAAAAGGAAGTGCAGAGAAATTTTTCCTTGTCATGCTCTTCAATTACTTTTGTTTATAAAATAAAGTGATCATTTTATCAAATATATGTTGATTACTTTGTTTTTCAATAAGATTAGAATCTATTGATTATGGTTTGATACAATCTGCCGTTTTTATGGATTGGAGTGTTACAATTAAGTTGTAGTGATAAGGGATATCTTGAGATTGATTTGTTTTACTTAATTTATTTAATAGTGACGCATTGCATGATTTACAAACAACTATTATGGAAATTAATTTCTCATTGTTCGTGGACAACTTTTAATGTGGTAAATTCATAATTAAGCTAATAAAGAGTTTTTTCTGCTTTTGTACAATCCTTTACGTTTTAAATGAATTTTTCGAGTTTAATAATTGAAATCACAGTTATTTGAAATTGCTAAAAATTCAACGATATTACATTTTATTGTGAATCGTAAAATAGGTCAGAATGTTAATAGGCATCTATCAAAAAAACTACTTCTTTTAATGGAAAGAAATTGGAACAATTGTTTATTAATTTTTCAAAATGACCCAACATGTTTCTAAACTGATTTCAGTATTAGTTTTGTAGGGGATCATTTTCGGGGTGTTGTGTTTGTTGTGATTGTGATCAAACAATGTTTACCTATTTATTAACCTCATGCTCAGTAACTGACCTTTAGTCCACAGGAGGTAGTTGGTGTAACGAATTTGTTTATGAAGAGACCACATAATAAGCTGATAAAACGTAGGATAAAGAATCAATATCACATTTTCAACTAATTTTACACCATTTTCAGAAAACTAATAATAATGTCTTATGTAAAGAATATACACTGCAAATCTCAAATGTGAAAGTGTTTCAATTTAAGACACTTAAAGTGTTTTAAAATGATGTTACCCATTTGATTAACATTGTAGTCACTTTTTAAACATTTCCAAGTGCATTAAAAGTGATAACAATGTTAATCAAATGGATGACGTCATTTTAAAACATTTTAAGTGTTTTAATTAAAACACTACGATTTGCAGTATGGTGATCTAATTTCCTAAGTGAAATTAATGTAACAGACATTTTAATGTAATTAACAAAATGGCAACGATCGTTTTCGTCAAATTATGTATGTTTCACTTAATTTTTTGTGCATTAAGAAATTACATTTATGATTTCCAAAATAAGTTTCTAGAGGTTCATTTATATCTTACGTTATATGAACTACGTATGAAGAAAAATTGCTCCAACGAAAAATAATTTTCGAATGGTTTATTCTAATGAATAAAGATCGATTGAAATTGATTAAAAAATATATTTCTATCAATGAAAAAAACTATACAAATTATCCTATCTATGAATTTACATGAACATATGAAGTTAGCTAATAATCGAAATATATCGAAAAATGAGTGACGTTCCTTATTGGTTATTTTATTTATGCGGGAAATTTGACAAATCAGTAATTTGCATTATACATCTATGTGCGCCCTAATTTCTCATAATCTTTTAAAAAATGTTTTAAAATTACCACAAAGTATTGATTTTTTTTACCCGTAAAGAGTGTATTGTTCATTATGTGAGAGTGTGGTTTATATTCAACATATTCTTTCTAAATTAAAGCTGTAATTATATTTCGTACGAGTTGAAAAAATATTAATGTTAAACATTTTTTTATTGCTGGCGAGAGAAATACATACATATGTATATATAAGTACTTCATTTCCAAAAGAATACATAATTCTAAAAGACTTTTATAAGACTGATCCTCTCTAACGTAGAATAGTATTCAAAAAAGTCAATGGCAACAATTTCCATTACACATTAAAATATACTGTTGCAAATCTTTATAACAAAAAATACACTTGTTGGAAATGTAAAAAATAACAGGACGTATTAATTGGAATAATAATTCAAATTTTAATCATTAGTATTCCGAACACATTGTCGAGTATTCCAAGTTTTATTTTATATTTTTTAACAATTAGACCAGAGCTTTTTATACCTCTCTATTAAATTACGTAATGAGAGGGGATCAGACTATAGTGATAAACGCTCTCTTTCCACTAATGGTCGATAAAAAGTCGGTAGTGTGCTTTGAAAGTCAACGGCGAGAGGAGAGGGTAAAGAGGAAATAGGTAGAGACGGGTTTGTGACGATGAGAGGGTAGGAACAGGAAAGTCGATATCGAAATTTGTTACCTTCATTACGAGTGGAGCATGCTATAAGAAATCCTAGGGAATCTCCTGGAACATGTAATTCACGAAGCCGTTAATCGAGCTGCTCTTCCCGCATTCTACTATGTAACACTCCGCGACGATTTTCGGCGTTTTAGATAAAAACGGGAATTAAGGCTGGAAGCGAGAATAAAGTGCTTTTATTCTCCTACTCATTTATTTCCATTTCTTGACATCATTTTTAGTCTTTCTACCAGTTTGCTATGCGCTCTCGATTATTCTCATACTCGATCGTTATGAGTAAAATGCCATCTTACCCCCAACTTATTACTTTGAATTATTTCAGTAATATTTCTCACACTCTCTTATGAAATCAATGTGTCTCATCCGTCCGCGAATACTTTAAATATTGAGTCATCCAGGAAATTAAGATTATTCATAAAAAGCTTTTTTCTGTCTTCAATTAATTAATTTTAGAGTATATGTTAGATATTTATAATAATTCAGGTACTTAATTAATTTTATTCAATAATTAAAACTTAAATATAGACATTTAGAGTAAAATATTTTATTTAATTACTATTCAATACAGTCAAAAAGGGGTTTGTTTAAATATAAATAAACTTCAACCGATAGGAGTTTACGTCTATCTTTAAGTGTAATCAGGAAAAAATCACTCGGAAGATTTTTCTGTATTGTAATGGAAGATTATTAATCATAATAAGATGAAATTGTATTGCTATTATTACATGTTTAGTTACCCATTTAAAAAATTTGTTCTGGAAGTATGCCGCCGGAGTTTAACATTTTAACATCGACACTAAGACGGAACGGTAAAAATTTAGAACTTTTTAGCACAAATTTTTTTGTGAAAAAAATAGGAATTTCTAAAAAATTTCAAATTGTTCTAAATTTAGCACGTTCTAAAGTAACATTTATTTAGTATAACCCAATTTCAAATTCAGGTTTAAACTATTTATTATGGATAAAAAAATTTACTTAAGATAATCAAAATTTATGAATAATTTGCTCAAGAATTTTTTTTGTGACAAGAATTTATAATTTTAATTTTTATAACCTACATTAAAAGAATAATATAAAAAATACAATATAGGATTTTGAATACATAATCATGTTAATTAGTTAATTTTTAATAATTATAAAAACACCTTTAGTTTTCTGATAGTTGATGTTCCCTCATTATGATTTGTAGTTGTACAAAAATTTTTTTGCACACATCACTAGTTTATTTGGTTTAATGTTCATTAATGCTAATAAAAAACTTTTACGTCGCACTACACTCAACTCACGAAAAATTGTATTTTTTTTTCAAAAATCTTCTTCACTTCAAATGATTTGTCTTTCTAATGAAAATTTAAAAGACTGAATAAGTATTGTTTCTTCAAACCAAACCAACTAGTAACGAGGGCAAAAACATTGAATATTTCCTACTAGATAACAAAAAATGAAAGTTATCGTTCGTCATATTTTTTAGATTTAAAAAATATATATGAGATAAGAAAAAAAATTATCTTAAAAAACTTAAGCTAATTATCGTAGGACTTTTTTTCATTGCAAAAAACTTGTTTTAGTGAATGTTTAACATTTTTTTTTTTTTGAGTTATTAACTGTTGGAGAAAGAAGTTTTTTTTTTGCAACTTTAAACTTTAATACCATCTGGAAAACATCGTATAATAATGAACTATGTATTTAAGCATGAATGGTCCTCGAAAATTCTGAAATTTTTATATTTCTAGAAACTCAAAAAAAAAAAAAATAACAATCTGTAATAGCACTGATTGATTCTCATAGATAAAGTCTTAATTTATACTAGTGATCTAAGTTGTATTTTTGCTAGTTAATTACACAGTAATTATGCTTTGACGAATTTCAAATTTTGCTAAAATAATAGACAATACGATTTAAACAAATTCGAAACAATTAAATTATCCACTAATCAAATTGTTGTACTTTTATGAAAACCAAGCTGCTCTTCATTAATTCAAAGAGCGCATAATAATTTTTCAATAATGTCTTAAATAAAATTTGCGCCTAATCAAATTAAAACACAAAAAAATCAATTATATATCTGCTACAGTAAATAAAAGAATTTATTTTTAAAGTGATGATATAATTAACAAAGTATGCACCAAAAGAATTTATTAATGTGTCGACAGTTAGCCACTTGCACTCAGACTATATTTCAAGTAATGATCCATGATGAGTCCTTAAAATTTTTCTACTTCATTTTCCGTAGTAACTGTAATAAATATGAATCGTAAAAATATCTGTGTAGGTGTCTGTTTTTATATCTATGTAGCTAATATCGTTGTATTTCAACAATAGAAATACATACCAGTCTACTGAGATCATTTTAGTTCATTATTAAATAATTCCATCTTGGCTCCAATATTAGCTTTGATAATTTTAAATTTCTTAGTTTCAGTAAAATAGTAAGTTGAAATCAATTAAAAATTTACTTGAGTCAGACGAAGCCAATTTTTACACGGTAAGATCCACATCAATTACTAGTCAGATTTCAATTACACAATAAAATGTATTTATTTTAATTAATAAAAGAAAAAATTAAATATTTTATGACAATAATCCCCAAAAATTAACTGACATAACAGTGGATTTGTAAACCCTTGGAATAAATTGAGTGAAATATGAACAAAATAAGGCAGAGTTTGTACATGAGAAAACTAGTATTCAAGTGTAGTTGTGATTATAAAAGTAAAGTAGAAAAGGCAAAGTCCCGCGGGCATTGACTTAACTTAACTTTGATGGCACGAGTCGCGAATATTTTTCAATAAGTTCTTTCCCTATTCTGCAGTAAAAAAAAAATAACATGGAGTTAAGGCAACGGATAAAATTCATTGATAGCGAATGAGTGGAATTTACAGAAAATATTTCCAGGTGGAAATAACGAAATCCTGATGTACTTCCTTGAACTGAATTATCTATCAATTCAAAGTTGGGAAAAAAGTTCACATATTTCTACTAAAATCACAATCACTTTTAAAATTATTCAACTTTTGTACTAAAAATACTTTTATGATTTTATTAGCATACACTAGGTTCTTGGTCTGTGATAATATATGAGAAAAAAAGTCCTGAAATAAAATTTATAATTTAAATGCTTTATTCCAAATGGATATAAAACAATGAGAAAAAATCCGTATAATTTTTACAATGAATTCAAGTACAAATTACGGCGCTCTCTCTTGAAACGGACATAAGTAACAGGCATAAGAAAAAGTACTATGAGCACAAGAAAAAATAACAAAAAATGAAAAAAACATTTCAACTAACCCTGAAAACTTTAAACCCCCATAAAAATGTTGTGGTGTATTGCATACACACTGTAAATCTCAGGATTTCACAAACGTGTAAAAATAACGCGCGTAAAGTATGTTCAATGTAAAACGCCCATTAACAAACTATGTATGAGGTGTAGACACTTTTTACACGTTTCGTAGTGTGTGAAAAATCTATAGTTTGTTTATGACATTTAAAATTGAAAAGGCTTCCAGTTTTCCAAAATGCATTATTTTAATGCGGATAAGTGTGTTAAATATGACGTCAACCATTTGATTAACATTGTAGTCACTTTAAACGCATTTCTAAGTGTGTAAAAAGTGACTACAATGTTAATCAAATGGTTGACGTCATATTTAACACACTTATTCGCATTAAAATAATGCATTTTGGAAAACTGGGATTTACAGTGTAGTCAGAGAGGGGCTTTTGTGCATCATTGTGACGCAGACATGTCTGGCCATTACATATCAGTTTGTAGCCATCTGATTTACTCTTCAAGTCCATTAGATATTCTTCTCTCCGTGACCTTCATACTCCACCAATCCCCTGGCTCTGAGCTTCTGAGTTGTTTGTGCCCTTTAGTTTCTTCAACAACTCCACATACTCTATCCTTGACCTGATAATTGCAGCCTCTGAGAAGGAGAATTTTTTCACTGTTCTGAGGTAAAAACAATGAGAAGTACACGATTCGACGTTTAAAAGTAAAATGTGTGTACACAGAAGTAAATTTTGACTTACTGTAAGTCAAATTCACTTCTGGATACATACAACGTCGAATCGTGTACTTCTCATTGTTTTTACTTCAGAACAGTGAAAAAATTCTCTCCATGTAGGTATCCGTGCGTTATTCTAAATCTCGAGTTGATTTTTAAAAATTACCAGTAGATTATTGTTAACAAGCCTTACAGTGAACAATTAGGGAGTTTCTACACTCAAACCCGTACAATATAGTAGTAGTTTCCTCGCACGTGTGGGAAAAAATATTTTTATTATTAAAAGACTTTGTTATTAGAATTTAATTGTGCGAAATTAGGCAAATTATATTTCATCCGAAAAACAAATTTATTAAGCATAATTCCCGCCCCAATTTAACATTACCAAATTTTATGGCCTAGGATTCTATGGCGGATATGTTACAAAGTAATTTCTTTAAACACAAATTAAAATCCAATTCCAACTTTATTATATAAACAATTTACAACATATATTTATTCGATTCAAGATTTCCAATTGTCTAGCTTTACGAATGAACTTTATCTTAAAGTACCTTTTATATGACTACAATCTATCCTTAGTTACCGATTGGAACTATAATACCACTACTATACTCGAGAGAGAGTTGATATCATAAAAACCCACCCGAAACGTTTACCCTCAAGCCTATCAACTACGCGGATGAGCTACAACTTAACCTGGGGTACACTGAGAGCTAACAACTCCCAGAGGGAAGGCTACAACCTTGCCTAGGAAATCAACGAGCTTCAACTCATCAACGAGGAGCTACAACTCCCACACGGACTCAATCGTGAGCACCAACTCTCGATTGCTGACTAATAATAAGAGCACCAACTGCTGGCCGAAAGGCTACATTCCTCCAGGTCCTAATGTTGGACAGCTTCAACTCTCCGGGGAACTAAAAGGCTACAACCTTTTAGCCAGAGCTACAACTCTGAATCGTACAGCAAGAGCTACAACTCTCGCCGGTCTCTTCAGTCTAACACTTCGGAGACAAGTATGTCGACTGCAGAAAAATCGGCCCTATTTATACAACTTGACTCCGCCCACTTTGCTAGTCCCCACCACTAGTGTGGTAAGTTGTGTGGGGAAGTCGTCATGGCAACAAAATCATCACAATATCTCTCTCTCTCTCTCTCTCTCTCTCAAATCTATTATGTTTCTTATGACCCTCCCTCTCTCTAATACATGGTTTTAATAGGCTTTGCCGATAATTTAAATTTCGCGCTATTTTTCATGAGTCGATAAATCAATTTTTCTGATTATCTATCCATTAAACAAATTTTCTATAATATCGGCCTAAAAACATAACTTCGTTACAAGATTGGAAACGCCAAATTTACGCTAACCCATTCAATTCCCAATAAGGGCTCAGTAAAAAAAAATAAATTCTACTTAGGAATAGGCCACCAAATAAATTATAGAAATTTTGTACAGTACTCAACATAGCAGCCGTTTGATTTTTGAAACTATCATAATGAAGAGTTCACAAAAATAAATATTTGATTTAATAATTATCGAGTTAACTCGATAGACTGAAAGTTTTGTAGTGGGCAACATAGCTTCGTTCTTTTGCATAGATATATATATATCTATGCGATGTGTAAAATATATATGTTTTACACATTTTTACAACAAATAGAGTGTGTTAAATAGAGTGTCTTAAATTGTGTTAAGATGATTTAGAAAATAAACAATATTTTTGGAAATTTATTTATGACTAAAAGAACATTTAATAATTCAGTAGTTTTTGTTTTTAACGAAATTATGTGTCAATATTGTTTTTCTTCCGAAAAAATACTGATTTTATATATTTTGAAAAATGATATCGAAGGTTATGGAAAGAGAATCGAGTAAACAGTTTGAATTGAGTTGCAAAAAGGATGAATAGGTTTTTGATGGCTTAAATTGACAAATTTACTTGAAATTATTCTGTTATGATTTTGTATAGCCTATTTAAAAGAATTATGAACTTTTAACTTAATTATTTTGTTTTGATTCTCTTTTTTCTGCCAAATTAATGGAAATATAAACAATTATATTATTTGGGTTGATTTGACAACAATTGATATAATTTTTCACTATTATTTGCATCTCGAATTATTATATTTTTTTTTATATTGAAATAAAACACGTTTATTGGATATTTATGATTCAATATATGTAACTGTTGAAAGCCATGACTTTTATTTGCCAGATTTCGACTATAACATCGATATTTAAATTGAATAACAGTAATATAACCATGCATTATTAAATATTTTCATTTATTCCTGTTATGAAAAAATGATTCCTATTTCTGATTATAAAAAAGAATTAATCCCTAATTATAGATAAGCCTTTTTTTGGATTAAAAAAATTTATATAAGTAATTTTTTTATATCTTATAGTGACTCAAAGATTAGGTCTAGAATTGACTTTTTATTGACAAACGACTATTATAATACCAAATCAAGTAAATTCGAAGTAAATCAAGTGTTTTAACTTTTCTTTGTTTGATGGAAGAAGGTGTCTTAAAATGTCCCGCCTTCCTCAGCGCTAAGTCTTTGAGACCATTGTGCTGGGTCTGTTGCACAGTAAAGAAGGTCATCTTATGTTTAAGCCTGCAGGTTCCCAGGTTTCTAAGTTCCATTGGTTCCCCTTCTCAGCCCTGAACAGGCCCTGTTGATTTTCATGGTGATTCAAATTGAAACGTTATTTTTTTGCCTCCGGAGATTCTGCCAACCACTCCCTGGCCCCCCGGTTTCTAAGCATCAGCTAGGCAAGATCTATAGGCTCGGTGTCAACCTTAGAGATCGTCTCAGTTCCACAAGAAATCGCATCAGCATCAGCTTATGATAACGAAAGAGGGTGAGGAATTTTGAGGTCCACCTGTGCAGAGCCTCTTGCTCAAGTAAGGCTGTGTACAGTGGGGGTGTCGCCTAGTTCCCAAGGGCATCGTAGCGGCAATAGTACTTTTTATACTATTCAGTCATCAGCACGATATAGCTTACACCTTTGAGTACCCCCTAAGAGGCCTTCTGCTCATCGTAGTGAGAGAAAAGACTATATTATAGATGGGTCTTGTTATGTCTCGACCGGGAATCGAACCCGTTACCCATAGTGCACCAAGACTGGCACGTTACCACTTAGACCACGATGCTGGTTTTATAGTATTTTGACTTAATTTTCTTATTTTGTTGCAAAAATTTTAACTAGAAAGATGTGTCTTACAGAAAATTTATAAAAGTTTATGACTTATTGCTGGAATAAGGTAGTGTCGCCGAAGATGGCCCGACTCCTAGGATAGCCCTTTTTAAAAAAAAATACAATTATTTATTCGAAACATTTGAAATTTCACGGGTTTATGCTAATAGTACCATCGACAACACATAGACAGCGAAATTTCAAATGTTTCGAATAATCATAACTGTATTTTTTTTAAAAGTGGGCTATCCTAAGAGCCGGGCCATCTTCGGCGACGCTACCTCATATAGGCAAACATATGTCTGAAAACCTATAGTTTCTCAGATATTCCGTTTAAATAAATTTTGGTTCATTTACATTGATTTGATTATTTTATAAATAGCAAACTTGTTCGTTCCATTAAGAATTTATTTATGATGTTAAAAATTGAACTGTAAAAAATATATATGCAACGCAAACATTTTATAAAATATTTTTGTGTATGAGATTTTATGATTTTTATCAATTGGCTATTTTTAATACAAAGCATTTTTCATTGACTTTTGTAGCACTAACTAACATATGTCGAGTAATACATTGAGTAATACATCACACACCTCGGTAAGCCGACCACGGGTAACCTGGATTGTATCCATTCCAACAAGCTATGTTGTTACACAGTCTCTAGAGCTTACAAATTACTATCGATGGTGCTAACTAAACGACTTTCTCCCTCCGTCAGAGTGAGATGAGGAACAAAAAAACCGATGAGTTAATTAATTACAGGAGAATTTCTGGTAGCAGGTGTTCATTTACTACACATATTCACAAAATAATATTTTTATACGTTCGAAAGTATGTATTGTTACACTTACATTTGTAACAAAATATAATATTCAAGCAGAAAAAAAAAATGTGACGTAGAATAAAAAATAAATTACAATAGTAAATAATATTACCTACACAATGTGAGAAAAGTTTTCAAATTTTACGATTGAAGAGAAGTTGCCTTGTGTAGAGAATACATTCACATCATTCAAACGACAACGGAAAGTATTACATATTAGAAGTTTACACATCAATCAACATGTTTGATATCCATGTTTTATAGCTCTGAGAAAAGTGATTCTAAATTTTTTATGTTAAACTATATAATTGAATTGCTACTAATAGTAGTAATAAAAGTGCTATTTCTCAGTTTTTATTGTAAAGAAGTTGCATCAAATGAACTCTAAAATTAATTTATTTCCAAATAATATTAATTTTATTTTTTCAAGTGAAATAATAATTCTAAACAAAATCAAATGAACTATCTATGAATGGTGTTTTTTCTTTGATTTAAGTTAATAATCAAGAGATCAAGTTTTAGCTCAATAATAAATTGAAATATGATAATGTCATGTACTTATTTTATTTGAACATTTCCAATAAAGCTTAAAGAGACAAAAATTACTTAAAATATAATAACACATATCACACGGCTTAAAAAGGACGTTCTTTAATAGATCAAAAATCAAAAGCAGACAAATAAAATTAATCTTAAGTTAACGAGTACAATTTTTTCCATTAATGAATTTGATAAATATAACTGAATTATGATATTCCTAGTAGGGTCAATGTACCAATGGATGAGCAGTCACCAGTGAATGAATGGCATGGTCAATATATCTATGTATTACTAACAGATAGATATACTAAGCACAGTGTGTATTCACTGGTCTACTTGATTTACTTCCATAATTTTATTATTTATTTTTAGTGTTTTAAAGATAGGTTACTCAAATGATATTTTTTATATTCCATGTATATGTCTTCATAGAGCACTCCTGTTTCACTGATAAGCTAGATAATAATTTAATTATTAGTGATCAATGAAACTATCGATACTCTTCAACGTTTATCCACTGATGCGTCGACCCTAATACTTTTTTTTTCTCATGATAGACTTATTAAAATTTGATTTTTAGATTAAACTAATCAATGAGCTTTTACAAGCTTTTGCTAAAACTGAGCGAGATCATCATTAAAGCAAAAATAATGATGTTAAGAACCATAATTGATCAACTTGAACACACAGAATATCATTTGATGTCTCAGGTAATTTTTATATTAGTATTCATCAAAGTGAACTTTTTGTTAATCCTATATGAAAAAGTGGTTTATATATAAATATTATTACATCTTTCTACTTTGATAAAACTGCAGTTTTTCAGAGATTTTACGCACTACAGTGCGCTGAATGTGCGTCAAAAGAATGGATGAAAAAGCACCAAGAAGATAGAGGAGCACATAATGGCAGGTATTACAGACACTTAGTCACTTTTGTGTTGAGCAGAGTATTGTTCTAAGACAAAAGACGATAGAATTCCCTGTGGCAATTCCGACTGTCCCATACGAGCCGTCGCACACCAACCCTAGAATATAGCTATGTTTCATGGCAAAATTAAACCTGGTGCATTCATGGCTCAACCCCTAGACACACACGTCAGTATCTTCTTCGCTTCATTTTTATCTCTCCCTCCCATTCTATCCGTTAGTCTGAATCATACGTTGGTGAAAAGCACACGTTCCGTGATATTCATGTATCACGTTTCTTTGTGCTATCATACGCTTCATTACAGTACATCGAGAATGAAAGTTACGATTAACATGCATTGTTATCTCTATTGTTTGATACTGTGGAATTAAAAAGAATATAAACACTTTCACATCACCTATTTTGCTCATATAGACATGCAACCACTGTTGTAGAAAATCTCCTGATATTTTCTTGGTTCTATGATGATCCTGGAGATAATTTCAGAGCAGAACTTGATAACACCTCATGTACAACTCTGGTGTAATGTTGGTGACACGTGGTATGCAATAATGTAGCATGAGATCATGTGATGATCTCAATGTTCAGAACTGAACTGAAAAAAAAGTATATAAAAGTGATTGGAAAATTTATTCTAGAAAATATGTATGAGAAAGTTATGAAGGTAAATTTGTGGTTTGGTACAGCTCTAGAGGTTGAATCACTCTGAAAAAACATCCAATAAATTTTCTAATACTGCAATTATTTTAATTATGATGAAGAAGGTATATTTAGTTACTGAAATATTAGAAAACATTAGCTATCATCGATGTAATTTAATGATGATCATTATTGAAGAATTTGTTGGAATAAATCGTTATCAAGTGATTGAAAAGCATTAGAACTGGAAGGAACATAAGCAACTTCACAGACCTCTAAAATACATTCTTGTTCACAAATATCAGAGTTGCTTACATATTGCTTAAAATGCAATGGTTCAAATGTCATTGACATTCTAGATTTCATTGTTTGAATGATGTTGTTAATTTTCATTTTCGTTAATTGATGAAAAGCAAATAATTCAGAGCAATAACATTTCATATCATACTTTAACTGCAAGAGGCTTTGAATTCCTCTAGCTCTTGTGTGAATGGCAAACTTTTTCAGTGACTTTTAATTTCTTGAGGCTCCATGAAAGGTTCCGAATAGAATGTCTACTAGGTAATAAGAAAAAATAAAAGGAATCATAACTGCATGCTTGGTTTCATATTGGATCGCATTTGGTCTCGACATCTTGCATAGATTTCCAAATGCGAGCAGAGGCTTTCGAGGTATGCGACCTGCTACACAATTGCACAAGTAGTGGCATGCCATATGGAGAGCATGGGGTGAATAGATAGATAGAGACAAGGCAAGGGAAGAAAGATGGAGAGAATGTAACTCAGTGGTGAGAGAGAGACAAAGGGTGGAGAGTGGCTCGTTGTGTCGGTAGGACGCGAACTACTCTATTGTGTTCGGCAAAGTTCTTCAATTTTGTGTTAAAAGTGCAGAAAAGGAAGAGAGATCTGTGGACCTATTCCCCATTCTCATATGTAACCACCAGAGTCAGGCTATTCGAGCACCGACGCTCTTTCATCTTGTACATCAAAAGGCAATTCGTGGAATTATGGAGATTTTTCTGAAGAGTTTTGTAAAATCGACGTTACTGTTGGCCTACGTCTAACTTTTCCTTTGACGATTTCTTTAGCGTACCACCAGAGAGATGGAAAAGAGAGGGGATTATGTTATCGAGGTCTTTGGGAAATGAGAGACTGGCCTAGAGTTGTAGTATGGATAAGCTTTTAGGCGACGTCCAATTCTCAATCTGTAATCTACGTTATTGGCTATTGCGGAACAGCGCGCTATGCATTTTCACGACTAAATCCATTTTCTCTTGCAATCAAGTCAATTCATAAAAAACAATATGAACAATATAGCAAATAAATCAACAAACGATTTTATTTACTTCAGCACTACGTTAACTTTCAATTCGGTCACTCGACAATGGTCAAGTGTACACTCGAAATTCTATAAACGTTCCACTACGTATTGTGGTTTATTTAGTTGCTGGTTAAGGGACACGTACAAAAATTCGCAAAAGATATTACAATGATTCTACCCACGTATAAAACATTGCATACGCTGCTACACTAGTGTACAGATAACTAACGATTACATTGTTATTAATATAATAGTTACAATCATGAACAAATGGTGTATTTACATAAAACAAATGGAAATTCTCCGGTGATAAATACCTATAAACTTTGGATGTAGAGAACTTAGGAAACAAGAATATGGATTCATTGTTTAAGTTAACACAGGATTTAACGTATAACATTGGTACATCTAATTTTTTCTTTTTTTCTGTTTTGATCTAGTTATTATCTTCTATTCAAATGTTTTAGATCGTATTCATACAATTTACATTTGCAATTATACGTTAAATCAGTGTACACAATTCATGAATTTTTTGTTCATTATTCCTTGCCAATGAGTTCAGTGAAAAGCACACTAGCATTTGGTACCACAATGATACAGTTGGAATAATGCATTCGAGTTTTTATTATTATTCTCTAACATTAATTTGCGTTTAGACAATTTATTTTTAGGAAATTACCTGAATTAAATAATAAATAATCTGATATTTTAGAGTAAATACTTTGGTTGAAGAATTGTTTTGACAAATTAAACAAAAAAAAAAGAAATTTTTTCGAATAAAACAAAATATCTGGGTTATAAAATTTAATTTATTGAGCTGGTGAGTTGATAAAATGGACTAGCAGTGGTGAAAATAAAAAGTCTAGTGCTTATGTCAGCTTTGAATATTTATTTTGATGTTGAAGATATTAATTAAAATCAACCAGAAATCAAGGATTGGTCAATAACACTTGAAATATTTTTATATTCATTTTCAGTAACTAAATTTTATATTACAGAAACATTATTGCAGTTTGACATTCACCATCTAATGAAATGAGTATGAAGTTGAAACTAATCATGTGTCCATCTTAATTTTATGCTAAATTTCGTAATTTAATTTCAAATAATTCATGATAAAACTTAGTGAGTAGAATAATCAACGAAACAGTAGAAAATTAATTATTAATCAAAATTTAATAGATATCCAAATGTATGCATCTTGAACTTTTGTAAACATTCATGAAACTCTAGAACATCTGGGTTGGATATGTAGATGTGTATATATTCTCAGCAATCAAATTTTACTTCCGCTCAATCTAAACTAACAAGTTGAGAGTTGCATTTCAGATTTTTCCACAAAAAAATCCTTTTTCTAGGCTACAAAAAAATAAGATATGTAGTCTAATTATAAAAATAGCCAAACCTTTAACTTGTAAATATGATGAAGACTTCGATCATAAAATATTTAAAATTAAAAAGCTCAATTCAATAATTGGAGATAAAGAAAAAAATGCAAGGCCAGCATAAGTATAGAAAATTGTATGCCATTCAACTGGTTTGATGCGAAATTGCTCAAATTAGCACAAATAGAGACTACTTAAAAAGATTCACGAAATACTTGAGGAGGTATTTTTGACACAAATGCGAGTAGTATTTTTATGTAAAGAATCTTCTCTTAACAAATTGGTCTACGTATATATATGTATATACAATACAGATCAGAGATGATTATTGGAATCAGTATAAATAGACGGGTAATTACGAAGTAATTTAATTGAGCTTTTTATGTAGCCCAGTTATGAAACAACCCATAAAATTTATAGATCAAGCATGTTGAATTGATTTCAGTTCATTAGGGTATTCGTATTTGCAGCGGGTCGGAACGCTGACAATTTAAATAATCGGGATGTCTGTTGACTTGGAATAAGTGTCAGCGTTAGATCTTACTCATTCATTGTGGCATCCGGATTTTCACTCTCGACGTTCCTCACCACTCACCAATCCCTCGTCAGACAACCAATTAACGTTAATTCTCATTAATCCTTTTCTCTCTAATTTACATTCCTTTGACCTGTAGTTGAGTCGTCATTTCTCGCAGAGGATTGACATACAAGTGAGAACTCGAGCTCTGTTTTACGAAGCAAAATTAAATCTGAAAGTAGCGATAAGAATAATACTGTTAGATGAGATTACAATTTGTGAGACAATGCTATTAATCAGACCGTTAAATTTCAGATTCAGAGCTCTATTTATCAGGAATTTAATATTTTTTCTATCTGACGAGAAGCATTTCCTTCATTCTCCGATGAGTTATAACATTTCTGAATAAAATATTCATGTACTTTGCATTATTTTACTTAATGATAATTTACTGATTCTTAAAAACGAGTTTTCAAGAACGTTTGATTAAATGTGAAGTCAGTGAGAGATGTCGCGTTTGAACGATTGATACAATAAGTTATTGGTTTGTGAATTCATCGTCAATCGTTAAATAAATCAATTTTAAAGAAGTAGTTAATCGAATCGTCTTTCTAATATAGTTGAAATAGAATTCTTTTTATACGTCATTAAAGTTTTATCGACAATATCTAAAGTGCAAATTGAACGATTTCATTTTATGAAATTTCAATCGTTCGATTTTAAAGTTATTTCGAGCTGGTTAAACAGAAAATGGAGTTTACAGAAAAATTTTGAATGATTGCTACATTCAATAGATTTATATCAAGATATTTTTGACTTCCTTTTTTAATCAATCAAAATGTTTCGATGGTATAAACGATATTGAAGATTATTCCTACCACTAATTTCATATTCCGACTCAAAAAATATCGTTCCTAAAAACTGCACCGAATGTTCCCCTTCCAAGACTGGAGGTACTTTATGGAAATATTTGGATTTTTGTAAAATTTTTTATTCGTACCCCAATTGTTCACTAAACGTTCACTATTAGTAAAAAACTTATAAAAAAGTAAAAATATTTTTAAAGGCTGATTTTTCATATAACCGTATGCCTTCGAAATTTTTTTCAAATATCTATCAAAAATAGTACATTTCACACCTAGGGAGGGAAAGTAGTCGAGCTCAAACCACTAAAAAGAAGTCTAATTGTCCTCTTTAGGGCTGAATAGGATTTTTCGTGATATCTGTGTAGAAAGTTTAATCCTTTGTTAATGGAAAAGTGAACTTGCCGTACAATTATGACGAAAAACATCCTCCAAATATCTCCGTAATGAGTCCACTGCAAATATTAATGTTTTATTTTATACATTACAGGTGTTTTAATATGATGTCACTCATTTGATGAACATTGTGTCGTTTTTGAAACGTTTTCAAGTGTTATAAAAACGACACAATGCTAATTAAATGGGTGACGTCATATCAAAACACTTTTAATGCATTAAAATAATACACTAAGATTTGTAGTGTCTTTTCGAACAGAGTAATTAAGAAATTAATTGTGTAGAAGAATGCCATTAATTTTGTTTTGTACCCGAGTAAAAATAAATAGGCCCAAAACGAGCCCAAAACACGCCCAAAATGAAAAATAAGCCCAATACAGGCCCAATTGAAGTCCAATCTTGACTTAGAGAAATTTTCAGCGCCCAAAACAAGCCCAATACAGGCCTAAATTTTTAAGGAGCCCAATTGAAGCCCAAAAACATTTTCCAGGCCTAAAGCACGCCCAATTCAAGCCCAAAAATATTTTGCAGGCCTAAAGCACGCCCAATTCAAGCCCAAAAATATTTTGCAGGCCTAAAACGCGCCCAATTCAAGCCCAAAAATATTTTCGAGGCCTAAAACGCGCCCAATTCAAGCCCAAAAATATTTACGAGGCCTAAAACGCGCCCAATTCAAGCCCAAAAATTTATTCTAGGCCTAAAACGCGCCCAATTCAAGCCCAAAAATATTTTCTAGGCCTAAAAACCGCGCCCAATTCAAGCCCAAAAATATTTTACAGGCCTAAAACGCGCCCAATTCAAGCCCAAAAATTTATTCCAGGCCTAAAACGCGCCCAATTCAAGCCCAAAAATTTATTCCAGGCCTAAAACACGCCTAATTCAAGCCCAAAAATATTTTCGAAATTTAGATTTTATTGAAGAATATAAATGCACGCGAATATTTTATAAATTATTAAAAGATTTTCATTTTTGCAATTAAATAATCAGCATTGGTGCGTCTACACGTTTGTTATAAAAATTATTGGGTAAGAATCTACTGTTATACATATATAAATACTTACATTTTAAATACAAATCCTTTTTATTAAATTAACCTTTATACAACAATAATCGATTGTACATTTTTTTTCAAAAGTGTTTGTTGGTAATATGATAAGAAGTAAATGAACAAGAATCAAAATCTTGTAATTTTCATAATTCTTTATTGGATATTAATTTTTTCTTAAGCATTATACTTTTATTCACAATATTCATTAATATTATTCGGTTCTCCGATATAAATATTACTGTTAATGTTTATAACAAAACAAACGGTTACAATTGAATTGATATTAACAAATATATCTGAAGAATTTACCGCTACAAATTTATATAAATACGGTATTGTCTTATTTGTAACATTGTAGCTTGAATCATGTCCATTTATATTTGGTTGCATCACATGAAGTGAAGTTTTGAAATGAAACGACGTGTCTACAACTGCTTCATTAAAACATGCATAAAATTTAGCTTGAGCACAGTTTAATTCACATTTACTTACTCTACAATGACATACCTTTACAAAATACTTAATAAAACCTACTTTTGAATGTGCATTGCTATGAATCTTAACACAGTAAGAAATAAATGATGTTTTCCTATTATATAATTTGGAGTAAACATATTGATTATTAATTTTCAAACGGTAAAATTTAAATATCTTACAAGTAGAGTTTATATTTTGATGAACGTTTGTAAGTATCGATCGAAGGTTTCGGCTTTCTGCAGTTTCTTCTAATAACCACATTCTCCCAAGTACGTAAGTATTGTTGCCGATTCGCCGTTCTATACACGTGCGTTTACCTACTGTTCTCAGTTTATTACACAATTTTGCTACATGACTTTCTCTTGGTAACTTCTTTAATTTTGTTTCAACTGATAAGTAATTAATAATTTTTGTACATATTTGTAGTCCAATATATCGCGTTCCATGAACGAAATTTTTGATCTTACCTAATAAATCTTCGAAAGGAAAACAAGACGTTACCCATAGTGGGCCTAGATCTTGAACGACGTCGGGTAAATGTTGGAGGGTGTGAAGGTTGAAAGTTGCAAATTGTGAATCATATAGAGATTGAAATTTTGCAACAAATGATGTTAAAAGTTGCCTGCTCATGTTGAGAGATTCATTACTTATTGATTTTTGATTTAATATATATATACCATAGACGAATTCACAATAATGATTGTAATAATTTTCTTCCATTAAATCTTCAAAGAGCGGTAATGAATAGAAGAAAAAAAAGATCGCCATTCACTAGCTTTAAAATAACTGGAATGTTTTACCCACGATCTAGGCTTTCGTTTAATGAAATTTGGAGGTTTTATCTGCTTCAGACGTTCATCTATGATATTTTGCACATGGTATAAACTCCAAGGTTTGTAGCGATAAGAAACATCTAACAATAATTTTGTCAGATACTTCACTACACCTAGAAAAACACAGTGCATGACATCTATTGCTGTGCCTCGAATAAAATTTGGCATTATTTTACTCAAAATGGATGGACCATTTACACCAACGACAGGTTTTTTTTTTGTACTTGCCATCATTGAAAAAGTTTCATAAGATACAAGATCTCGATTAAGAAATTCCCCTTCAAATGGATAGATGTGAGTATTTCCAAATACACCTTCCTCTCTAATTGTATATCCTTTGGAAAAGCATCTTGTACAGCCATAATCTCCATTGAATCGAATGTGATTCAAAAAATCAGATCTTGCGATTGCATCACAAGTTCCACAAAGAATTAATGCTTTAATAGTTTTAAATCGATTAGATTTAGGAACTTCTACATGAATTCCAGTTCTTAATTGGGCTAGTTGATTATATAATGGATATAAGAAGTAATTTACTAAAGGATCAGAAGAACCAAACCATAGGCCTGCTAAAATCATATTTTCCTTTGAAATTCTTTTTTGATATGGCAGTTCATTAATAATTAGGTAAAATGGCCAAACACTGTATTTTGCGGATTTAAATATTGGTACAACCGTCAGTATACCACATAAATGAAATTGTAAATTCCTCAGAATCAGGATTATTTTCTTTCATGTGCTCTTTATATAGCAAACCATCGTAGATATCTTCTATATTACCATCTTTTTCTTTTTGACGATGTTGGGGATGTGATAAATCGTCAAGAAATCCTTCACGAAGGAGTAAGGCTTGTAATTGATCAATGATCGAAAGTTCAATAAAATATAACGGTTCGTGCCTGTCATTTACATTAGCGATACATTCACAAACCGCGTTCTCTGAAGTCAAACGGTTTGTACAATCTGGGCAATAATAGTGTTTTTTCATCGTAATATTGTCATTGTTAAAATATTTTGTGAAAAAATAGATAGTTTTTTTATGATGAGAATTCGGTGGTATGTGTGCACTTATTACTGACAACAAATCAGACAGAGCACAACCACTTAAATTGTGTTTTATAGAGTACATAAAAATGCTCAACATACTTTCGGATAGTGTGATAGGAGCATTCTCATATAGAGGAGGATCATCATCTAATTCTTCATCAGTTGATGCATCAACAGGACGTTCATTGTTTTCAGAGTTTGCTCTGTGATCTGTTTCATCAAAAGCTTGACTGTGACTTTCCTCATTTCGACGAAATTCGTTACATTCAATATGATCATTCAGATTTCTCTGAGTACTATAGTCCAATTCTCCATCCTCTCCCTCAACTACCTGGTGTTGTAGTTCCAACTTCTCATCATAATAAGAAGTATTTGCTTCATATACACTACCTGATGGACTAACCTCCATATTATCGCTTTGATTTTCCTGGTTTATTTGCTCTAATTCTTCATCTTCTGAACTCATATTGTCTACCTCTACGATCTGGCGTTGTGGTTCCAACTCCTCTTCATCATAATCAGAGATATTTTCGTCACTATTACCTTCAGCTCCAGATGCACTACCTGATTGACTAACCTCCATATTATCGCTTTGATTTTCCTGGTTTATTTGCTCTAATTCTTCATCTTCTGAACTCATATTGTCTACCTCTACGATCTGGTGTTGTGGTTCCAACTCCTCTTCATCGTAATCAGAGATATTTTCGTCACTATTACCTTCAGCTCCAGATGCACTACCTGATTGACTAACCTCCATATTATCGCTTTGATTTTCCTGGTTTATTTGCTCTAATTCTTCATCTTCTGAACTCATATTGTCTACCTCTACGATCTGACGTTGTGGTTCCAACTCCTCTTCATCGTAATCAGAGATATTTTCGTCACTATTACCTTCAGCTCCAGATGCACTACCTGATTGACTAACCTCCATATTATCGCTTTGATTTTCCTGGTTTATTTGCTCTAATTCTTCATCTTCTGAACTCATATTGTCTACCTCTACGATCTGGCGTTGTGGTTCCAACTCCTCTTCATCGTAATCAGAGATATTTTCGTCACTATTACCTTCAGCTCCAGATGCACTACCTGATTGACTAACTTCCATATTATCGCTTTGATTTTCCTGGTTTATTTGCTCTAATTCTTCATCTTCTGAACTCATATTGTCTACCTCTACGATCTGGCGTTGTGGTTCCAACTCCTCCTCATCATAATCAGAGATATTTTCCTCACTATTATCTTCAGCTCTATATGCACTACCTGATGCACTAACCTCCATATTATCGCTTTGATTTTCCAGGTTCGTTTCTTCAGATTCTTTATTTCCACGGTTTAATTTGCACAATGTAAACATTGCAATCCGTTATTAAATTGTTTTCACTCGAAACTATTTACTGTATTAATTGAAATATCCAGTATACTGTAATATTTGAAATATTTCCGTTCACTGAGTCTTTTGTTGGTAACCATTAATAGTGATACATGAAAATAATAAGTTTTTACCTGAATTTTTATTGCTCTCGAACTATACCGAACGTTGACGAACCTTTACGGTATTTTATTGTATACAGTTCCTCAATGAACCCAAATCTTTATATTATCTGTCGAAAAGTTTGTCACCAACAATTATGACGTGTATCCGCTATTTCTATATTTTCTTATAACGTAAACTACAACGATCATGAAACAAAAGAAATCATCATGGGTGTTAGTATTTTGGGTAGAAAGTAGTGAAGTTTCTGTTGTGAATATTAGTGATATTTCCAAAGTTTTAGAACCGCAATTTATTAAAGTAGGATGGAAGGGTGAACTACCTTGGATAGATGGTGGATCAACAACTTTGTATGATGCAAAAATCCTCCAAATCAGCAGTAAGTATAAAAAAATTAAACATTACGTCTATTGTACTATATTCGCATGAAAGATTTATTTAAATAAAATATAAGTTGTATTATAAATCATAACACGTACTTATATCTTTGCGTAATTGGTAAGAGAATAATATTTTTCATCAGGCCCGCGCGAAAACTTCATTTTTTTCATTTAAGAATGATTGAATTTTTTGCACAGGTATAACGAAAAATAATATTCAGATCTGGGAAAGACAATTAGACTATCTTAAATCACGTGTTTACGGAAATTGTAAACGTGGTTTGAGCAAGTCTACTGTTCGTTCGTAGGTGTGAAATATACAATCGTAGCATGTACATCCACTTTATATACTTTTCAGTTGTAATGATACTTTTTAATACGTACGACAAACAATATATTTTTTAATCTTCTCTGTAAATACAAAACATATGCTGTTATTCCCTAAGTACGTTTATGGCGGTTTTTGGATTTTCCATCATTTCTTTTCAGACAAATCCACCATCCCTTCCTTAAAAAATAAGTATTTTCTTTTATTTCTGCTACTCTGGACAGCATAGATTTTTTGTTCGTTAATTCAGTTTGATGCTAGCATTGAGTGAAGTACATACAGTTGAAGTGAAATAGTTCAGTGAATATTTGAATTTTAAGAACGAAAAATTATAATTGAAATTATTAAAATATAGTGTATGTCGAAAACTACGTTTATTAATAATACATTTTCTATTATCAAATAGGAATGAAATATTTTATTATATTTTGTAGAAAACAAAGATTATCTTGAAAGTCTTATCGTTAATCAAAAAGGAAAAATTCAGAAGAAAGAACTGAAGATACAAATCATGGCTGAACGTAGGAAAATTCAGCAGGCAAAAAAGCGCAAAGTTGTGACGCAAAATAAAAACACCTCAGATGCTAATGAACTTATTCAGAGTTTGTCAAACATAACAAGTGAACCTTCAGAAAAAACGAATATGGATACTTTGGATTCTTGTGAAAATTGCAAAAATTGCGTCTGCAGAGAATGGAGATCCAAAAGTAAGTGTACACACTGATAGAAGAGATTTGTAATAATAAAAGAGGCTTCTTAACCGTGAAAAAATATTTTGTGACAGTCATAAAATTATATCTTAACTATTTAACATAGCTTTGCTACAGCACAACAAATATTTTTTAACAGTTAATAAATCTTCTTAATTATTAAAAAATATGATGTAACGAATATAATTCATATTTTATTGTGGATTACATGGTTCTTTCATATAAAATGATATAAAATTCGAATGAGATTAGGATTTAGTTTAATTTCATGCATATTTATATTAATAAAAGATATGCATAAGGCAAGAAGTGAGAGTTTAAACGGTGAATTGATAAACATGATTGTTCTGGTTAATGTAAAGTTAGGTGGCGTTACTGAAGTTGGTTAATTAATTGTTAAAAAATATTTTTAACTGTTAAAAAATATTTTTTTACGATAAAATAAAATTTATTTATTATAAAACTACCAATGTGTTTATAACTAAGGCTTTTTCATTCTTATAAAATATTTATTAAAAGTTAAAAAACATTGATTTAAATAATTAAAAAATCGTTTTTTAACATTCATAAATCTCTTCTATTAATGCATAATATAATAATATGTATTACGTAAATGATCGTAGTTCTTCAGGCATATTAATTTATGAATGAAGTCACTCGTTCTCATCATTATTTTTAATTTTTTAGTTACCCCAGAATTCCTGGAAGTATGTAGATTGCAGAATGAAGCTTTTATAAAAGCATGTAACAAAAAATATCCTGACGCCCAACCAAGCAATCCTAAGGTAACGAAGTTTAATAAATTTTTGATTGAAGAAATAGGTTTTATAAATAGAATAATAACATTTTCTACATTCCAGATTGAATTATATCCAAAAACAAATATTTTTATTGAAGAGAGCATTCTAGAATCACTGGTGAATGCGGCCAATAATAAAAAAAATGCCTTTATTAGGCTTTTAGTGACAGAGCTGACTGGAGGAGAAGAAGAATTAGCGAAGAGCGGTTCTGCTGAAAAATTAACTGATCAATTTCCTAAAATTCGCACAGCCGTGATCGGTAATCTACCTTATTGTTAATAATAGAACAAAAATTTTCCATAAAGAATTATAGAAATGTACGATTTTATTTATACTATTACAGGTTATATGAAAAATCGTTTCAACATAGTGATTGACACAAAATATTATAATAAAACAGTTAATCATAGAATTCAATATTTACGCAGTAAAAAAGCATCAGAAGAAAAAGAAAATTCCGACAAAGAAGAAATAAGCAATGATTCGAACAGTCCAAGACCAAAAAAGAAAAAAGGTAAAACAAAATATTGTCAAGTTATCTGCATCAATGAGATAATTCAATATTATAACATTAATATTAATACTTACTCTTATTATACAATTAATATTTTCAGTTGCCAAAAAATTATCAAACTCATCAGAAGAAATACCTAACCCAACTGCTAGTTCATCATTAGCATCAGATATATCAGTAGATAGTTCAGCATCACCGTCATTATCAGCAGCAAAAACAAAAAATTCAACACCACCATCATCAACAACTACGAAAGCTCCATTAACGAATCAATCATCTCAGAATCTGACTACCACACCACCAGTAGGACCTCATCTTGCAGCTCATCCTTATTTGTACCATCAACAATCTTCTGAATACATTCAGCATTACAATCACGATCATTACTACAATAAAAATTATAATTACAATAATCCATACTTTCCTCACCCAAATTATGATTTTCCTATGCAACAGAATAATTGTAATGAAGAAAATGAGAACAACACATTTTTTCAACTGTAAATTCATTGTATAAAGGTTAATTTAATAAAAACGATTTGTATTTCAAATGCAAGTATTTATATATGTATAACAGTAGATTCTTACCCAATAATTTTTATAACAAACGTGTAGACGCACCAATGCTGATTATTCAATTGCAAAAATGAAAATCTTTTAATAATTTATAAAATATTCGCGTGCATTTATATTCTTCAATAAAATCTAAATTTCGAAAATATTTTTGGGCTTGAATTAGGCGTGTTTTAGGCCTGGAATAAATTTTTGGGCTTGAATTGGGCGCGTTTTAGGCCTGGAATAAATTTTTGGGCTTCAATTGGGCGCGTTTTAGGCCTGTAAAATATTTTTGGGCTTGAATTGGGCGCGTTTTAGGCCTAGAAAATATTTTTGGGCTTGAATTGGGCGCGTTTTAGGCCTAGAATAAATTTTTGGGCTTGAATTGGGCGCGTTTTAGGCCTCGAAAATATTTTTGGGCTTGAATTGGGCGCGTTTTAGGCCTCGAAAATATTTTTGGGCTTGAATTGGGCGCGTTTTAGGCCTGCAAAATATTTTTGGGCTTGAATTGGGCGCGTTTTAGGCCTGGAATAAATTTTTGGGCTTGTATTGGGCGCGTTTTAGGCCTGCAAAATATTTTTGGGCTTGAATTGGGCGCGTTTTAGGCCTGTAAAATATTTTTGGGCTTGAATTGGGCGCGTTTTAGGCCTAGAAAATATTTTTGGGCTTGAATTGGGCGCGTTTTAGGCCTGGAATAAACTTTTGGGCTTGTATTGGGCGCGCTGAGAAGCTGAAATATGATTTGGGCTTGAATTGG